>NC_081847.1:94033463-94245963 GCF_963259705.1 Myotis daubentonii
GAACTATGGTTTGTATACAGTAGCATTTGCATTGAGGAACCATTTGGAGGCTAAATTATACCCAGAACATAGTTGTATATAGAGTTAGTGGAAAAGGAAAGGTATTTAGAAAACAAGTTCATTTTAGGTATTTAGTTTAATGGAGTACTTTTTAGTTGAGGCGGCGTTGCGAGTGGCTGGTAGAGGCGGCTGCACTCGGTGGCCAGCCCGGGGCCTGTCGCTGTCCCGCGCCGCCTTCCCGGCTCCTGCTGGTCTGGCAGCTGCAGGCGACGAAGGGGAGGGAGTCCGCACAGAGACCGGGTCCGCACACAGGCTCCCACGGCAGAGCCATGGGTCTCGCCAGCCAAGGGTTTGCGAAGTCCTCGCTGACGTAGTCTGCTCCCGGGTGGATGCAAGGAAAACGCTTCAAAAGAGAAGCTAGGGAAGCTGGGGTTACAGCTGAAGCGTTGGGTCCATGAACTGGAAGCCGATGCAAACGAGCAAGAAGATACAACTTGGTGTCTAAGAAATCATATTGCCGCCACGTGTTATCAGAGTGAACCCTGAAGGCACGTGGTGGCAGGACGTGGGTTCCCGGAGGCTGTGCGTCCAGGCCCCGCAGCGCCCACCTGCACAGCTGCACGCAGCGCCCGTGGGTGCGGATACATGTGGTGATTCTGGTTAGAAAGTGACTTTTTTTTCCCCCCCCTCAGGGTTTCTCGCCCCGAATTATTCAGAGTGTTGTGGTTTTTAGTTTTACACGTAGGCATTGTATTAAGTAATTTCTTAGACGATCGATATTTTAAAAAGGTGAAATCTAGGTTCTTAAATTTTATTAGGAAGTTTGCTGAATATTGATTGGTTTGTTTAACTTTTAAAATATATTTTAAGTAATTGAGTTGAATTTGGTACTGTTAGTTTGGTTGGCCCTGAGTATGTCCTGAAATATGAAATTTGTATTGTTATAAATAGGATCTTCCTATACAAAATAGATGTTATTTTTGTAAATATCAGAACTTTAAAGTTCTATAAATAACACATCTTATTTCATTGGGATTTAAAATGTTATCTGGTATCATTTTGCATAGGTGTGTATTAATGTTTGTCTGACATTTACATAGATTCTTTGTTCTATTTACAATGACTAATTCTCTTAGACATCATTAGATATTTTTGTACTCTGTTTATTTTTTATTTTTTAAAAATATTTTTATTGATTTCATAGAGGAAGGGAGAAGGAGAGATAGAAACATCAATGGTGAGAGAGAATCATTGATTGGCTGCCTCCTGCACACCCCCTACTGGGGATCAAGCCTGCAACCCAGGCATGTGCCCTGACGGGAATCGAACCACGACCCCCTGGTTCATAGATAGATGTTCACCCACGGAGCCACCACGGCCGGCTCTGACTCTGTTTAAATATGTGTGCAGTAGACATGTTGATGAGAGCTGGCAGACGCTCTCTGTAAAGAGCCAGAGAGGAAGTCTTTTTTCGTCTTTGTTTGCCACGTGCTATTGACTCAACCACTGGACTCTTGTCGCAGCAGGAGAACAGCTATGACTATAAGCAGGCAGGCGGGGTTAGACTGCAGGCCTGGTTTGCTGGCCCTCAATTCAGATATTGATGAGATGGTGTAGGAACATTGGAGCCTAGAGCCCTGAGTATCACACTTATTCATAGCTGTGCTCCTCCTCCCTTAGTTAGGGAGTCCACTGAATTGTAGCTCAGACCTTCGCCAGCTGAAAGGTTATTCCCTGCATTTCTTTGCAATTTGATTCAAAGGACTAGAGTATCGATCTTCACTGAACTCCGGTCATCTTACAGGCGAAACTTATCGTGTCTTAAAAAAAGGTGTATTCCACTTAATACAGTATTAACTTCATCAAGGTGTATGTTTATGTTACCCTAGAAATATTTCCTGTGGGCTTCTAGAATGGCAGCATTAAGCATTATATTTTTGCATCTAGGAATATTTTGAGATACTGTATTTTATTCAAGTAAATAGAGTGTGAAAAATTTGTTTCAGTTTTTTTCAGGGGAAGAAATTTATGGAGCTCTTTTGTATTTTACATTATTTAGCATATGCTGTGGCATTGGCACCCAGAACTGGTGTTTGACAAAATATGATTATTGTTTCCTTTGTTTATTGGAATTTAATTCAAGTTATTTACATATGAAAGGCCTAAATGCTTTCATTCTCTTTAAAAAAATGGAAGATAAAGTTTTTCTCTCTTCAGATGAGGATTATCAGAGTTAAGACTAAGGGTAATGTTTTTAAAACTACTGTTTTTTGCTTTTAAGAAAACTTGCAAGTTATCTCGATCTGAAAACAATCACGTTGGTAAATATTTGGCTAATGCAATTGAAATTATTTTTTATGTATTTCCATTTCTTTCTCTCTTTTTTTCAGTTTTATCTGAAAGTTTAAATATATTTAGGGTTTTCACTCAGTGGCCATTAACGTTTCTCCCTGTCTCTTGTCGAATTGATGTAGGTCATAATGGTCACGGTTATCAGCAACCGTCGTATCCTGAGCAAGGCTACGATAGGCCTTACGAGGATTCCTCACAACATTACTACGAAGGAGGTATCGCTATACCTTCACACATGCACACACACGCCCTCCCGCAGGAACCGCAGCCTTGCCTAGGCCTCCCGTGCACAGCTCCCGTAGAGCAGTAGCTGCTGCCTGTCCGGAGAGTTCCAGGGAGCCCAGGCCCCCGAGCCACCTCCGTACAGATCCTTACAATGTGTAACCACGACCCGCCATTTCTAACGACAGTAAAAGGACTGAAACGGTTACAAGTAGCCGCTTCCCCAGTGGAAGTTTTCTCTCTGAACACAAACCCAGCTCTCCAGTGTCGTGTGTGTGTCCCACATGTATGGTCTCCCTACCAGTGTAGTGCCGTAGGAAGCAGCTTGCTGACCTCGTGTAGCTAGCGTGTGCTCTCGTAGTGTCTTTAATTTTGTCTTTTTATTTTATTTAGCTTAGTCATGATCTCTGACTGTGATGTTCCAGTCAATGTAATGCTCGTATGGCAGAGGCGCTGGAAATGCTGCAGTTGAACCTTGCAAATTGGCTTTAACTGCAGTGTGTTTGGCCGAAACCCTTCTGTTTGGTTTGAGTTTTTTCTTTGTTTTGTTAACTTTAAGAAATCAGTATGGCGTTTTATTTTGTTCTTGTGTTGTTGGCTCTGCATCTGGGAGGAAAGAGCTCGTCTAGCCCACTTCTCAGCCTCCCCTCTTCTCCGCTCCCTGCAGGAGGCTCGCAGTACGGCCAGCAGCAGGAGGCCTACCAGGGCCCGCCGCCCCCGCAGGGCTACGCGCCGCCGCAGCAGCAGTACCCGGGCCAGCAGGGCTACGCCGGCCAGCAGCAGGCCTACGGTGAGCTGCCTCCCTCCGCGCTCAGCTCCAGAGCGTGGGTGCTTGCCATTTCTGAAAAGTCACAATTCTGCCTCAGCCCAGCGGTGTCCAGATAAAGTGCTCTCGGATAAACTGCTAATCTATTTAAAAAGAAACAAACTAGAGATGATTCAGTTCCCACAGGCATGCCCTGGAGCCATGCACAGGGCCAGACACAGGGACCCGGACCCGCTGTGCTCACGGCCACCGCCAGCTCTGTACGGGCCTGGACAGTGAGCAAGTCTGTTTCTACAACTGGTGGCTGTTGTCACTGCTCTTAATTTTGGGAGGACCCGCCAGACTGCTTTCCAGAGCGCTGGACCAGTTACACCAGCAGGGAGGGAGGGTCCCTCTCTCCACAGCCTCGCCACCGCGGGTATCGCTTGCCTTGTTGGTAACAGCCCTCCAGCAGGTAGGAGGTGGTATTTCATTGTAGTTTTGATTTGCATTTTCCTGGTGGCTAGTGGATCATGCATCATAGAAATGTACACTTGAAACCTATATGATCCTATTAACTAATGTCACTCCAATAAGTGTAATGAAAAAAACTAGTGACCATGACTGTGGAAGATAATACTGATTTTTAAAGCACAAATGCGGTCTGCTCAGAATGCATACAGAAGTGCTCTCTCATTCGCTCCCGGCGGCACCCACATCCACAGGGCGCAGGGACTGCCGCTGTGTGTCCTGCGAGGCAGCTGATGGCGGCCTGTGAGGAACTGGGCTCGATACGGAGTGGCAGTGACGAGGGGCCGAGACCTCAGCCTTCAGTCTCAGGCGACTGTAACAGTGTTGGGAATAGGAGACTACCGTTTCAGGGAAAGCAGTAGCTGTTATTAATTTGACATCATCTAGCTAATATGGCCTCTTTCTTACATCGGTGATGTCTTCTTTTTGTTGATGGATGTAAGCGCTGCTATCACTGCCGCACCTCCACTGTGACAGCAAACCTAGGAGCCAGGGTCGCTGGCAGCCCTCTGGCTGCCTTCAGATGGCACTGAAGCTCAGGCAGGTGTCGGGAGGCAGGCGTTTCCCCAACATGCCAAGTTCTGGTTTCTCCGTTTCACACATGACTTTAGAATGTCCCAGGGATTTCCTGGTTTTACAGAGAGACGTTCTTACTCTTCTCAAATGGAAACATTGAATGGCCAGTGAGTATTTGTACTTTGAATAAATAGAGTGTTCTGGTTTTATTATATTTGCATGAAACAAATACGTAGCTAAATCAGATACATGTATTGATTTAAGAGCAATAATTGTTTTCAGTGGGAAGAGAGGGTAAAGAAAGTTAATGTTTTTGGTTCAGGTAGCTAACCACGGTTTTGTTAGATGTCGGGAACCCTAAAGAAGTTCCCATTTTGCTTATCCAGAGATTTCAGTTATCAAACTTTCTTATAATAGAAAATTTAGAGTTTTAATAAGTGAATGTATAGCGACATAAGTAAAATAATAGGCTGATGTCATTTATTTAAGCCTGAAAATGTATTGTTCTCTTTGGCACTTTCCTCTGCAATTGATGTTCTCATGGCAGGTTTTGAAAGGCTGTGGTAGAAACATGTGTAAGTACCAGACCTTTTTAGCTTCTGTTTTAGAAAGCATGCTTTGCAACAGCTAATGGTAGAGTTTACGAAATAGACATACTTGTTTGGTCAGCCTAATTAGTCCCTTGTCATCTTTGACATTTGAAATCATGCATTTTTGTGGGTTAGGTGTTAAAGGTGGTGGGCACACAGAGTATGATCTTGGAGTCAGGCTTCCCACATGCAGCTTGTAGCCTCCTGGCCTTCTTTACTTGGTCGGGAACGCTCTGACCGTGAGCGCATCAGAGCAGAGCAGAGCAGAGCTCTCCTTTGGTGATTGCCAATAGAAATCCAGATTCTGCATGTAAGATCATTCCTTTTGATTCTCCTGGTTATTGCACGTACACATTAGCGTTATACAGCTGTAAATATCACGATTCCCAAACTGTTCCAGTATTTTAGTTTGAATCTGCTTCTCACCTTTTCTTTTATCTCTTGCTTGTACTGGTTAACTTTCTCATAAAATAGGTGCTTTTATGAGCACTTCGAACACATCCAGGTGAACATTCTTAGCGTAGAATGAGCTGCCTTCCGACTCCTGAATCTCTTACTCATCTTGACATGCACATTTTTAACGGCTGATGCAGAACACAATAGTTACCCTGAATCAAAGCCCCTGGTACGGAGTGGCATCCTTAAATGGCTTTCACTCTTATTATAACCTTTGGAATTTATTTCAAAAAGCATTTGAGAAAATCAAGATTCCAAACTACCCTTTTCAGCTTAGATATAAAGTACAGCCCCTCGTTCTAAACGCTTCTGGAGTTCTGGGAGTGATGTTCACCTGAGCTCTTGTTTATGCTGATTATTTTGCAGGTCCTTCCCAGGGCGGGCCAGGCCCTCAGTATCCGAACTACCCGCAGGGTCAAGGGCAGCAGTACGGGGGGTACAGGCCGACGCAGCCCGGACCACCTCAGCCCCCGCAGCAGAGGCCTTACGGATACGACCAGGTGGGTGACTGGCCAGCGTGTGACCGCCTCATTGCTGCGCGTCCTTGATTAGTGAAACATTTTTACTTAAGCTCATTTTTCCTTCTCCTGTTCGTAACACACGAGTTGGCCGACAAAACCCACTTTCTTTTAACTCTGTTTCCTAGACTCCTGGACAGGGGACGGAATACCGCTGACAGGGAACAGCGTTCTGGGCGCCAGCGTTCGTTCAGATTCTCCTTCCCCTCCCCATTCTCACTGCTCTCCCACCACACTCTTAACACCCATGGTCTCCCTTCTGTTCACGTTCCTGCTTCCTGCCTGCCCCTGCCTCTGTCCCTGCACATGTCCCTGGTCTCAGGGCACGATGAGCTGTCTTCCCTGTTGCCTCTCCTTCCGTCAGGTGGGTGGAGGGGTGGCTCTCACCGTCAGCGGCTCTCCTGAGCCCGGCGTCCGTAGGTCCCTCCTCCCCGCAGGGAGCTGCTCGGCCGCCGTCTGTGCCGGCCTGACTTTGTGAACCTTCTCAGACAGACTCCGAATTACAATAGCGAGGACTTGTGATGCTGGCCGCTTCTTGAGGTGGAGTTCAGGTTCGCTAGTGACTCTGGTCAGGACCATCGGGCCTGTTCCCCACGTCAGCCCTGGAGCAGGCGCTGTTGGCGGGTCTGGGTTTCAGGGCCGCTGGGGGGTGAGGAACAGCTCGCACGGCGCCCGTCGGAACGGAGGCGGGAGCCTTTCTCCCTCCCTCGTGCTCCGGCCCTTGGCTGACACTTCCCGCTGAAGTGATGGAGCAGAGGCCAGGAGGCTGCACTGAGGGCGAGGGCGGAGGCTGCACTGAGGGCGAGGGCGGAGGCTGCACTGAGGGCGAGGACGGAGGCTGCACTGAGGGCGAGGGCGGAGGCTGCAGTGAGGGCGAGGATGGAGGCTGGCACTGAGGGCGAGGGCGGAGGCTGGCACTGAGGGCGAGGACGGAGGCTGGCACTGAGGGCGAGGACGGAGGCTGGCACTGAGGGCGAGGGCGGAGGCTGCACTGAGGGCGAGGGCGGAGGCTGGCACTGAGGGCGAGGACGGAGGCTGGCACTGAGGGCGAGGGCGGAGGCTGGCACTGAGGAAGGACACTAGAGTCACCCTTCCCCTCACCTGTGTTTCAGGATGAGCGTTGGCTAAATGTTGCTGAACGTAACTGCGTGAAGTACATTAGTGTTCTAAGTACTTGAATTCTGTTCAGAGTGCAATAATCCATTAGATAGCTAGTGGCACGGGACAGCTGTTCAAGTAAGTCCACTTCTGTGGAAATGTAAACTTTTGGGGTACGAGGTCCTATGGGGCTCAGGCATTTCAACTCTAGATACTTTGTTGGTTTAAGTAGTTACTGGGAGTTGGAGGGGGATTTAAGCAGGGGAAGCAAGCAGCTGATTATGTTCTTTCCAGTGAGTTCTGTTATTGGAAAACAGGTGCTTTTATGAGCACTTTAAACACATCTAAGAAGTTTTTGTTGAAATACTAGTACATACTTTCTAGTATGTTTCTCTTTTCTTTTACCTTTTTTCTTCTGTTTCACTTTCTAAAATCTAAACTCGGCAGTTGCATCCTGGACTCACCTGCCGGCCTGGTGGGACGTGGCCGCATCACCTGCTGGATGTCTGCATTCTTTCTCGCCGGCCAGCCACCTGGCTTCCAAGTCCACTTTGCTAAACGCAGCAAAACCAATCAAACTTCCCTGGATTTTATGCACTGGCTGCCTCTCTGAGGCTTGGCTCTTTCCTTGACCGCCAGATACCTCTCACCCTTGCACTTGCCCCACGTGTCTTCGCTGTTAATTCTTAATAGTAATGATAATAAGCTCAGTAGTCACACGGTTGTCCCCCTGGCATCACATTTGTCTACTCAAATAGATCACACCAGAATTTAGAACCAGAACTTCTCCCTCGTTGTCCAAATCAGTCCAGCAGAATTCACCACACATTGAAACTTCACTGTGTGATAGGTACTGTTCTGTGGTCAGAGGCTCTGAAGTTCATTTGCAAGTGAATGTAATATCAGAAGAAATTACAGAGGTGCTGTGTACCGAAATACTAGCAATTTTTGTTATAAATGCAATAGCTTTTATAGTATGGCAATGTTAAGATTTATTTGTGATTTTCTTGCCCAACTATTATCTAATTGTATTTTAAAATTTATCTTTTAGGGACAGTATGGAAATTACCAGCAGTGAAAGTTCTCACATTCCCGTGGCCAGCGCCTGCCAGCAGCCACACCCACGCAGCCCCGTGGACCCCCTGGAAGAGCCCCTTCCATTGCACCCCGTTTTTGGAGAAGCCTTGGGCTCAGGGGCTGTGTCACCAGAAGGCGGCCGTGTGGCTTAGTTGCGTAAAAGCCTTTAGTAGCTCGAAAATACTCTTTAATTCCCCATTTCTACTCTAGATGGCAACATTGGACAGAAAATAGGTCGCAACCAATTGCAGTGGTTCCGGGACTGTTTCAGATGGACTGTTACAGGCTGGGGGTGCGAGCAGCTTCGTATGTTTTGCAGGTTAAGGGAATTTAATACTTTTCCACAGACGCTTTTGTAAGGGGGGGGGAAATGTACACTTTCTACAGTTAGCAATATTTTGTATATTATGTTTATTTCATGTGGTGAACATGCAGGCGGTACACTACGCGTGGGGCAGAGTCCGCAGTCCTGCTCCTGAGGGCGGGGCGTGTGGGCGCTTCATCGTGTCGGTCTCAGTGGTGAGGCTGCAGGTCCCGGAGGGAAGGCCGGCCTGCCCGCCCGCCGTGGGTGTCCTCGAGGAAGTCGGACCCCTTACCTGCTAGCTAATCAAGGGATGCAGTTTTGAGTAAAAAGACGTTTTTTAAAGCTTTCCAGTTTTGTGGATTAAAACCTTTTTATAAAGATCACTTATAATACAGTTTTAAAATGTGAGGTAATAAGAATTCATGTGGGACCTGAAGAATCTTGGTAATAATTTCAAGTAAATGGAATGGAAGCCTCTCCTAAACCAGCAGTGAGTGGGAGTGGAGTGTTAGTTACCTTGTCAATCAGGAAAGTTAGTGAAAGCAAAGCATTTTATAAATGAGATCAAAGAAGGGTCAGCATTGATTCGGTCATTTTACCATCAGGTCAGTTGGTTTATATACTAGAATAGTTCAAGAGGCTTACCTTTATTTCAGCTTTTTTAAACTGGAAATAATACCATTTATAAAGGGACACTTGATTTTCCCCTTTCTTGTGTTGGTTAATATAACACAGAAAGGTGTGTAGGAAAATGCTAGCTGGTGAGGCTGGTTAGGATCTGGATCGGAAGCATAGAGGGTGCGTCTAGCTCACGTTGCCCGCTCGCCTGGCATAGCTAGCAGATGGAGACGCCGGTGCCTGGTTGTTGAGCTCAGTGCAGGGACATCGCATTAGGCAGGAGTCACGCATCGAGAGGTTTATAACCAGTTATTTCAGCAAATCTGAACGCATCCAGCCCAAAGGTAAGTTGCTATTTCCATCACGGTTGCCCCTGCCCAGGGAACAAGATGTATTCTTTCCCACGGAATTGGTTTTCCCACTTCCAACGGGAAGCGGAACCTACTGTTCCGCACACTGTAGTCGGAGAAGGGACGCCAGTGTCTCCGAGTGCGGGAGTGCGTGTGGGTTCAGGTCGGGCAGGTCTCATTCTCAGCGAGGTCAGTAGGAAGTGGACATCGAGTCTGAGCGAGACGGCGCGGACGGCCTGACGGGTTGGGATGCGCGCGGTTCTGTGCCGGTTTCCACCACTGTGTACTTGGTTGCTATTTAAAACTGTACCAGCTCTAACGGAGGAATAAATTATTTGTGATTTTAATTTTCTCATTTGTTTCTTTAAATTAGATCTCTCTGACTATTGTTTTGTCTGGAGACTCTGCTGTGGGTATTTTATAGAAGTGCGTCCAGTAGAAGCGGACTAGATTTGTATTCTAGGACTTGATCAAAATTCTCTTGCCATGCCCAAGTTAATTAGAATTAACTGTTCAGTAATCAGCATGTTGTGTGGGCTGTTTGTTACAGAATGCTTTCTCTGAAAATGAAGTCCATGAGGCTATCATCAGGATGACTGAATGAGATAAATGAGTTGAGGAGGCAAAATTGTACTAACCCAACCTGGTGTAGATACGTTATCTCATCTGAAGGAAGCTCAACTGACATTAAGAAATAATTTGTCTTGCCAGCCCATCTTCTGTTGTCTTATTCTCCTTTTAATGGAAACTAAAATTGCAATTTTAATAAGCAGAATTTCCTCCAGGACTTTCTTTCTGGAGACTAGTGCATTTGCAAGCTTTAATTGTTTTATAACAGTCTTATTCCGTAGAAGTTTTTAATTGGCGGTGACAAAAATTACCTGACTCCTTGGGTGCCTGGGCGGAAGAGCTGTACCAGTAGCTTTCTACCACATTTGACATTCCCGTACAGACAATACATTTTAAAACTGAAATTTGTATTTTATCAAAATGTGCATTATTATAATGAAGAGATTATTAGAACAGCCCATAACATTCCAGAAGCAAAATATCACTAAGAAATGCAGGGTGATTATTGATCAACATTTAAAAATACTTCACTGTGTTAGTGTAGTTGTTTGAGAATACGTTAGTATTTTTTTGTAGAATTGTGGTGACACATTGTTTGTGGTTTTGTTTTTAATTTCTTAATGGGAGTTTCAAAGAAAAAGCTAAGTGGAGAGAATGGTATAATGAGCCCATGTGCCAGTAACCCGACTTATCCACTTAGCAACTCTTGGAAAGTCTTATGTTGCCTGTTCACCGACCCACCAACTGAAGAACACACTGTGTCCTTTAGTTATTTCTGTAAGTATCTTTAAAAGACAAGGACTCTTAAAAAACACCTTGGTACTTAAGGACTCTTCCTGTTTCTGAAATTTTGTATTTTCAGTGTTAACACTGAATTAGAAACCATCTCAGAAATTGTATGAATCACCGTCTTTTCTTTCAATTTAAAGTCTTCATAGTTAAGACATTAGCAAAAATAGATAATACAGAAAGCGAACATTCTCCGTCATTTCATATCTCAAAGGTAATTATATTTCTTTCAACTTCATTTTACACATAGGAGCCAACATATATTATTGCTTTGTCTTTTAAAAGAAAAACAGCATTATACCATCCATACTACTTTGCAACTTCCTTTTTTTTAAAGTTAGAAATATCTTGAATGTTCTTTATTCCTGTATTATTGTTCCTAATTTTTTTACTGCTGCAAAAACAAAGCTTTCCTAAGCTACCCGGGTAGGGTTTATTTTTCTTTACTTACTTATTTCATTTGGTATGCTTGTTGTGGTATTTCTGTATGATACATTTCTGTTGTGTTAGGAGTAGCACTATATACATTTTTAAGCGTTCCTCTAGAACAGTGGTTCTCAACCTTCCTAATGCCTCGACCCTTTAATACAGTCCTCATGTTGTGGTGACCCCCAACCATAAAATTATTTTTGTTGCTATTTCATCACTGTAATGTTGCTACTGTTATGAATCGTAATGTAAATATCTGATATGCAGGATGTATTTTCATTGTTACAAGTTGAACATAATTAAAGCATAGTGATGAATCACAAAAACAATATGTAATTATAGATGCGTTTTCCGATGGTCTTAGGCGACCCCTGTGAAAGGGTCGTTCGACCCCCAAAGGGGTGGCGACCCACAGGCTGAGAACCGCTGGTCTAAAAGGTACATCCTTGCCAACACCATAGGATTAGTCCTGTTAGTTTTCAGTTCTTGGAGGCTTTAAAAAACGCTATTTCAGAATTTCATTTGAATTACATTTGGTTTATTTGTAAGTTTGAGCATCTTTTCAAATGCTTAATGACACTTTATTATTTTTTGCCCTGAAATACATTCAGTTTTTCTATTGGAATGTTTATTGTCCAAGAGAGAGGGGAGACAATAGAAGCACAATACACAAATACACATATAGTTACATGGGGTTTTCTCTGTATACGCATCAATCCCTTACCTCTTCTGTGTATTGCACGTCTCTTTAGTCTGTTCATTATTTTTTAACTTTGGCTGTGATGTTTATCACTGTGTTAAAGTTTTAAGATTTTATGGAGCCAATTTCTTGTTGCAACCTCCCTAGTTCCAAATTTATAAAAATATTTCCATATTTGCTTATACTTAAAAAAAATTATTGTACATGGTATGATTTAGAGCACTAACTTTTTCGCTAAATGGATAGAGGTGTTTCATAGCATTTATTGAATAAACCAATGATTAGGGATGCTACCTTATTTATTTAAAACATCAACTACAGTTAAGGCATGTCTGATTGATGCCATTTTAAAGACTAGCTGGATTCATTTCAGTGTAACTTCATTTAATTGGCACAAAGGTGTGAGTCCCCCCCCCCCCAACAAGGTGTTTTATTAGATAAGAGTTAATTGCAAAAAGCATAAACAGTGACCAGAAGGATTGAAACGTAATTTTATGTAGAACGCCTAGAGCACCGTGGCACTTTTTGTTTGTTGAAGATGTCAAGCTCTTTAATTTTTTGTACCCTACTAATTATCTCCGCATCTGCCCCAATATCGCAATGTGGTTACTGTCAAATAGTTAAGAAATCAATACCAAATCAGTTGATTGTTTAACACTTGAAGTTTCAGAAATAAACAATGCAACAGTTTTTAGTAATTTAATAAAGACCTACAAATGGAGTGATCATGTAATTTACTGCTCAATCTGGGAAACTTGAGAATCAAAGGGGGATAGGACACACGTGTTATATGTGTGCATGTGTGTGAGATACTTTTCTGTATCTGTGGTTAAATGTGTATGCTTTTATTTTTTTCTTGATAGAAAGCTATGGTTTAAGAACTTGGATATTTGTGGGTGTACATGTGGCTAAATGTGCGTGCACTCTTATTTCTTCCTGATAGGAAGCCGTAGTTTAGGAACTCCGATATGTGAGCGATGCGTTTATGTTTGCAGAGGCCGTGATCTTTTACTGTGACAACATACTGAGGGGTTTCTCACGAAACGGTGCGTTAACATAATCATTTCAAGTTAAAATAGATGGTAATACAGTCCTGAATATTCTGAGAGGTTTTTGTTATTTTGACCTCTGATTATTCCCTGATATTATTCTCTTTTAAAAATAATCCCCAAGGCCCTGGCTGGTTTGCTCAGTGGATAGAGCTTCAGCCTGTGGACTGAAGGGTCCTGGGTTTGATTCCGGGCAAGGGCACATGCCCAGGTTGTGATCTCAGTCCTGGTGTGGGGCGTGCAGGAGGCAGCCAATCAATGATTCTCTCTCACTGATGTGTTTTTGTCTCTCTCCCTTCCTCTCTGAAAAAAACTCAAAAACAAACAATAAGAATATATTTAACAAAAAATAAAAACAATCCCCCAGTTTTGGGCGGGCACATAGCTGGCTGCCTAGTGACTGCATTTTATAGGCCTTTGCTGTGAAACGGTGGTCATGGGACTGGAAGGTCAGCCAGTGAGAGGCAGCGTGTGCGGGCTCCTCGGTGGCACCGGGAGTGGCTCCCGCGTTGGCTCCTTCCCCGGGGCTGCTCCTTCCCCGGGGCTGCTCCTTCCCCGGGGCTGCTCCTTCCCCAGGGGCTGCACCTTGGGGGGGGGGGCTGCTCCTTCCCCGGGGGCTGCTCCTTCCCCAGGGCTGCTCCTTCCCCGGGGCTGCTCCTTCCCCGGGGCTGCTCCTTCCCTGGGGGCTGCTCCTTCCCCAGGGCTGCTCCTTCCCAGGGGCTGCTCCTTCCCCAGGGCTGCTCCTTCCCCAGGGTTGCTCCTTCCCCGGGGCTGCTCCTTCCCAGGGGCTGCTCCTTCCCCAGGGGCTGCTCCTTCCCAGGGGCTGCTCCTTCCCCAGGGGCTGCTCCTTCCCCAGGGGCTGCTCCTTCCCAGGGGCTGCTCCTTCCCCGGGGCTGCACCAGGGCCCTGAGCTCGGCCTCCGACGGGAAAGGGCTCCGAGCAGGTGGTGCAGCAGGTGGAGCAGCCCCTCCCGCCGCAGCTCCACTTGGACACGGAACCAGCCGGGCTCGGCTGCCACAGCCACACAGCCCGCGCTCAGGGCCCGCACGGCCCGGGGTGACGTGTGCGCCAGGCCGCGCCCTCGCTCAGCGCTCACCCTGACCCAGTGGACGAGCGTCCCGCAGGCGCTCGTTTAGGACCCGGGAGACGCCTCCCCATCACCCTGTCGTCCACGTAGACATTGGAGCCGCCTCCCCATCACCCTGTCGTCCACGTAGACATTGGAGCTGTAGACATTGGAGCCGCTGTGACAGCCGTCGGTCAGGGCTCCGCCAGCCACCGGTCTGTAACCGGGGCGCTGTCACATGTCGGAGGAGTTTGTCACCACCGCTCTCTGCTGTTTCCTGTGACTTGCACTTGGTTCTATTTTCCCTGCCAACTTTTTTGGTTAAGAGAGAGAGAGACACGGAAGGAGGGAAGGAGGGGGGGAAGGGGGGGAGAGAGAGAGAGAGAGAGAGGAGAGAGAATGTGCCTTACAGCATGTGGTTCTGCTCCTGTGGCAGCTCGGCCCCGGCTGCGGGCCGTGGAGGGTGTGTCCGCGGGGAGCGTGTGCTGGCTGGGAGGGTGCTGGCATCGGGACGGTTGTCCACACGGTGTTTCACCCGCATCTCTCTCCAGCCCTGACCCCAGTGGCTCAGCACGATCACAGCGGCCGAGGGCTGAGGGCCGCAGCGCGACTCCAGGGGTAAACGCAGAGCGAGGTGCGGCTTCCCTCACCCACCGCCCGTCCGCGGGCCCGGCCTCTGTCCGTGACCTGCTGTCCCCTTTTCCTGGGACCTCGCTTCTCAGCCCGCGGCGTCCTCCCAGCTCGACGTGGCGCGCAGCCCTCGCTCGCACATGGACACGGTGGACACGGCCGTGGAGGAAACACGCACTGAGGTCCACCCCCCCCCCCTGCACCCGGAGCCCGGCCCCTGATGCGGCGGCCCAAGGGGGGACCCCCTAACTACACCAGCGAGGCCTCCCTCACTCAGGATCCCAGGCTGTTCTGAACGACATGCATCCTCCACGCCCCTCAAAACGCACTTGGAAGTGGAGTGGTTATAACTGGGTTTTCATAAGAAGGAATTGGATTCCAAGCTGCAAATCAATGCCGCTTAGCTCTTGGTTCTTTGAAGTAAAAGCTACCTGTGATTACATGGCTTTGCACCATAATTTGTCTGTTGGAAGATAACAGTCCACGTTTAATCATTGGTATCACTGAAGGTGTATCTTTCTGACTTAAAATTTTCTTTGGAAATAGGAACTGGGCAAGGAGGTGGTCACAAGGCCAGAAAGAATGTATGTTTGTTTGTTTTTGGTTTGTTTTGGTGTGTGTGTGAACGTTCCATGTAGACTTCTGGTCAAGAGGCATCTCCTGCTTTGATGTGCCCTCTCCACACACATGCTGCCGCTGTAGATGAAGCAGAAGGGAACCGAACCACAGGGACAGCCTCGAACACGGTGAGCGTCCCAGTGGGACAAATGGAGCAAACACGTGAACTGGTGAGTGAGGCTGTCACTGAGGCCATCTGGGCCCTCAGTCCAGAGGCTGGTGGTGGTACTCGAGGAAGCGGCTTCTACGAAGTAGTCAAACAAAAAGCATTCCACAGGATGGGGTGCTGGAGGCAGGGGTTTGCTTGGCATCCGAGGCTAGACTGTGACACCCCCTCCCCCCCCCCCCCCGTCCCCACTCACAGAAGGCGGCTAAGCTTGCTCCTGCTGCCCACTCCTGGGATGTGAGGACGCTGAGGGTCACGGGGTGGAAGGTGCCTCGCCATCTGGGGCCGAAGCAAGGTGCCTGCAGCTTGATGACAACGAGGTCCAGGAGTTCCGAATGCCACGGAGGGGCTTGGTTCTGGGTGTGACGTAAGGGCCCAGGGGGCAAGAGGAAAGGGAAGGATGGGGAGGAGAAGACAAAGGAAAAGACCAGTAAAACCTGTAAGCCCATGAATTAAAATGTCAGAATATGTCAACAAAATTATATGACAGAACATGTATTTCTACCACATAAAATTCTACAGGATAGTCTGACATTTAAAATTGTGAATGTTGCCGAAACCGGTTTGGCTCAGTGGATAGAGCGTCGGCTTGCGGACTGAAAGGTCCCAGGTTCGATTCCGGTCAAGGGCATGTACCTGGGTTGCGGGCACATCCCCAGTAGGAGATATGCAGGAGGCAGCTGATCGATGTTTCTCTCTCATCGATGTTTCTAACTCTCTATCTCTCTCCCTTCCTCTCTGTAAAAAAATCAATAAAATATATTAAAAAATAAAATTGTGAATGTTTAGATGCTAAAGGAAATTAAGTTCATTAGTGTACATAGATCCTCAGATAGATATCCAATAAAAACATGAAGTAAAACAAGTACAAAAGTGTTTGAGAAACCTTAACTAGTGAAAAGTAGAGTCACTTGGCATAAACTAGGCCGGGCACTGGAAGAAATGTGTGAATGAGATGGTCGTCTGGAAAACTGTCTTATACTGAAGTACAAAGAAACAAAATGACTTTCAAAAATAGGAACATTTAAGAGAGAAGAAAAGCTCCAGAAGAAGGAAAAGGAGGGATTGGCAGAAAAGCAACGAGAGAGAGAGAGAGAGAGAGAGGAGAAGAGAAGCTGACAGTTTTCTACAGTTGAATCTATGAATACTCAGACTGTAAATTCACCCTAAATCCAGTCGATGCAAAGAAAAGTGAATCTACATCAGAGACACTGTGATGGTTCGAAAGAAGCAACCTAAAAACCACCTGGGAGTAAGGCACATCACCTGTAAAATACAGCATAGACAGGCGGCTTTTCTGCAGCAAGGGGAAGATACAGGCCGAAGTACTGAGGGAAAGTGAGTCACTCTAAACGCTACCCCAGCGGGCTATCTCTGTAGTGAGGGCAAAAGAAAACATTTTCAGACAGGAAGACCAGCAGAGCTTCTCACCCATAGATGTATGTCAGGAAATAAAAATCCAAGCAGGAGGTGCAGGGTGCATAAAAGAGTAGAAATTACAGCCCAGTCGGCCTGCCTTAGTGGTTGAGCATTGACCCATGAACCAGGAGGTCATGGTTCGGTTCCCGGTCAGGGCACATGCCCAGGTTGCTGGCTCCATCCCCAGTGTGGGGCGTGCAGGAGGCAGGCGAGCAATGATTCTCTCTCATCATTGATGTTTCTGTCTCTCCCTCTCTCTTCTCTGAAATCAATAAAAACATAAAAAAGAATACATAAGATCCTATATAATAAAAGCCTCATATGCTAAGTGTCATCTGGTCATCTGTTCAATCAAAGTGTAATTTGCTAGTGATATGCTAAGGCCGCTCAACCACTCGCTGTGACGTGCACTGACCACCAGGGAGCAGATGCTCCGACCAGTAGGTTAGCTTGCTGCTGGCGTCCGGCTGATCGGGACTGAGCAAGACAGGCCGGACACACCCTGGAGCCCTCCTGCAGTCCCTCCCTGGCCCCGATCATGCACTGGTGGGGTCCCTTGGCCTGGCGTGTGCCTTCTTGCAATCCAGGACCTCTTGGGGGATGTTGGAGAGCCGGTTTTGGCCCGATCCTGCAGCCCAGGCCGAGGGGCCCCCCAGGTGCACAAATTCATGCACTGTGCCTCTAGTTAGCACATAAAATTCACAGGAAACCTCCCTTATTTGGTGCATTAACCAGCTCAGGTCGACGTGACGGCTGATTGCATCCATGAGCTCACTTTACCCCTCTCTGAGCTCACTGAAGAGGCAGTTTTCCTGCCCTTGAATCTGACCTTGGCTGTGATTTGCATTGACCAGTGGCATGTAGCTGATGTGATTCAGACAGAACCTCGTAAGAGCACAGGTGCCATTCCGCCTCCACTTAGCCTCTGCCTCGGCCACTGCCTCTGGTGGAGACCTGCCTGGCTGACCTGCTGAAGGAACGGGACACGCGAAGGCTGAGCCAAAACAGTGCAATCGGCACCAGCCTTCCTCCGTGGGGTGAGGACAGGGACCAGCCATCTCCGTGGCGTGAGGAGAGGGACCAGCCACCTCCGTGGGGTGAGGAGAGGGACCACCCACCTCTGTGGGCACGTGCCCTGACCGGGAACCGAACCGTGACCTCCTGGTTCATGGGTCAATGCTCAACCACTAAGGCAGGCCGGCTGGGCTGTAATTTCTACTCTTTTATGCACTCTGCACCTCCTGCTTGGATTTTTATTTTCTGACATACATCTATGGGTGAGAAGCTCTGCTGGTCTTCCACTGACACAGTGGGGTGGTGGAGGCCTGGGGTGGAGGAGGGCAATGGGGAGAAGAGAGGGGGATCATGTGTAATACTCTCACCAATAAACAATAAAGATTAAAAAAAGAAAATAGATACATTATATTAATACCAAAGTAGAATGTAAAGCGAAAGTGATAATAGGAATATAGAAAAATCCTAAATAATAAATAAAAAACCATTTAAGATATAATAACTTTGGAACATAGGAACAAAAATTGAAAATTTACAAGCAGAAATGTTAAACTCTAAAACAATAGTTTCAAGCTCCTTCTAGCAGAACGCGGCTCAGACGACGGTCAGAGTCTAAAACTGTTCTCTCTGATAGAAACATGCCCGCCCCATATGCGATTTGAAATTTATTAGCAGGTACATTACAAACAGAAACGGGAACTATTTTAATAATATATTTTACTTAACCCACATAAAATGCTCTTTCAATATTTAGAAAATTCATGAGATAGTTTACATTTTTCTTCTAGTAAGTCTTAGAAATCTAGTTGTTATTTCACACCGTATATCCCTAGTCACATTTCAAGTGCTCAGTAGCCACATCTGGTCAGTGGCTACCACATTGGATAGCCTTGGTGCAAAAAATCGAATAGATAGAAATGAAATCCTGTACCTGACAGGTTTTTTTTTTTTTTAAGTTCTTAGTGCTTCCAATAATGTTTCCACTGATGTTAAGTTTGCATACTTACTCTAATAGGTTTTGTATTTGATAGTTATGTCTTTACTTTGTACAAAGTTTTCTTAGTCAAATCACAGTCCAAGAGAAAATCCACCCAACTCTGTTTCCTCATATATAGGTAAAAATAAAAACAAACTCAATTTTATTTTCCTCAAACCTCTACTTAACGGTAAATAAACTTTGCCCGTCCTTTCCCATCGTATCCTAGGGTCACGACAATGAGGAATGACGACTGAAGTTCTTAAAATGTTTTCTTTTTGCATTCAGTTTTCAAAATTCCCTTTAAGTCCTGCAGGTCTGAAAGGTTAAGAATAACCACAGCTCCGGAGAGGACGTCTTGGCTGTGTTCTTCCTTGGGGTCTTCTCAGCGCTTCCCGCCCACACCGGGTCCTCATCCTCGTCTAATTAAAAAACCTCCCCGATCCAAAGCTCTACAGAAATCAATGCGATCTCTCCCGCCAGGTAATCCCGCAGCCGCGCACTGCAGTCTCCGGTCTGATGCTGCATGAGTTTGATTTTATATACTCTATTGTCATAATTTATTAACTTGATAAAATCTGCTGACTCCTCCTGGAAAATACCCTGTTTATATGTTATTTTCCTGTAGCTTTCTCTTTACAGCCGCTATTACTGAGCATTTACATGAGAATAGGCCCTTTGTTTTTTCTAAAAGTTCATCTGTGCCTGCTGTTTATTTTCTCCCCTGAAGCCACAGCTCGGTTTTTGATCTGCTTCGTGCTTTTCATATTGAAAGCCCTCCGTGAACCCCGAGTAATTCATCCTGGCCTCCTGCCTGCGAGTTATCTGGGTGAGCGGAGGTGCCCCCTTTTTCTGGCAGGGCAGCCCGAGAGACTGGAAGGCCATCCCCCGGGGATGTCGGAGTTCAAGCGGAAGCCCTTACTCCTAAGAAGCGCTTGTCCTGGTTAGTTTCTCCGCTGGGGATGATCGTGTCTACGACATCATGCCTGTTTTTGTCTCGGCAGCATTTCGGAAGGAAGGATGCGTCGCCGGGAAACGAGAGATGAACGCTGGGTGGTGAAACTTCACAAGTAAGTAGGCGCTCCATGTATGTCTCCGCCGAATGGTTGCTGGGTCCTCTGTGGGCAGAGCTGGGGCAGTGGCCGCACGTACCTGGGTGTTTGTGTGGACGGAGGAGCCAGTCCTCCCTACGCAGGCCTCCTTACACGCTGTTTGTTTCTGAACCACAGCTTTGGGGTCAGTTGGCAAACAACAGAGAGAATCAGAAATAGAAGATCCAGGACGTTCTCATTGGCCACTCAACCAGCTTGATTTATTCAGGGTCTTTGGATTGTTATGCCCGAATGACCTGAAGAATTTGCTTACTGATTAGGGATCAGCAGCTGTGATGATTAAAACGTAAAATTTAGAACATCTGTGGAGCTGTTCTTAATGCTCCATTTGGTTTTTCAGAAAAGGGTGGTTCCCGCAGCTCCTACAGATGAGTGTTCAGGCCCGTGGCGTGGGGCGAGGGGTCCCGGGCTCCCTGCCCTCTGAGATGCCCTACAGTGTCTAGTCCTCTTCCCTCCATCGACACAGTCCCGTGAAAACCCTCCCAGAACCTGCTCGCATGCAGCCACCGCTACCCTCCACCAATCCTTTTCTTTGGATCCATGTGATATTTTGTTTGAAGCTCTCTTACCTAAGTTATCATCGCCTACTGTCTTTTCCTCTTGTTAGATTAGACACTTCTTGGGGCAAAGACTGTAATGAATTCATCTTCATCTTCTCTGAAGGCCTAGGATTCCAGTGGTATTCTTCTGTTCTTCCTGTTAGAATCGTGTTCCATGCAATGCTGAAGTCACTCATGAAAAGAAACACTTTAAAAAACACATCCCCACCCCCCTTCCCCCTGGTTTGACTCGGTGAGAATGGATCTCATTGTGAGCCGCCTGAGGAAAAGCAGACATGAACATGCAGTGTCTTACCGTCCGCTGGGGGAGGGCACCAACGCGAAGTCCAGGGTCGCCGTTTTGGTGACTTGCAAAGTGTTCATAGTTCATGTCCTAGAAACTCCAAAACGTGTTGGTATCAGTTTTCAAAAGAATCCGGCCCCTTAGCGAGAAGTCGGGAGCAGGGAGGAAGCTCTGCGAGGCCAGGCTGAGAAGAACCGCGATGGAGGTGGCGGGCATCTCAGGTGTGAGGAGTCAGCCCTGCTTCACCTTGGCCTCGGGCCCAGGCCGCCGGCTGTGGGCAGCAGCTGTGAACTCGCCGCCCCGCTCAGAAACAGACCGGGCTGCTTGGCGGGAAAGTTTCCATGGTTGTCCACCCCCCCCCCCCCCCCCCCGCCACGGGAACCGGGACAGAGGCCTCACCTCACCCAGCAGCCAGCTCAGACGTGTGGTCGTGACTGTGAACTCCTGCTTCTCGCGCATCACTTTCACCTTCTTCCGGGAGCACAGCTCACTTCCCCACCTCGCCCTCCTGGAAGGCAGTTTGCCCACCACATCTGGGCCTTCTCAAGGCTGGGAAGTAAGAACCGTGCGTCCCACCCAAGGGCTAGCTCTGCTGCTCTTCCCGGGGAGGGGCCTCTGTCCCTGGCAGGACCGGCAGCAGGGGTGGCCCGGCAGGGGGGGTGGCCCGGCAGGGGGCGTGGCCCGGCAGAGATGACCCAGCAGGGGTGGCCCGGCAGGGGTGGGTGGCCCAGCAGAGATGGCCCAATAGGGGTGGGTGGCCCGGCGGGGGGGTGGCCCGGCAGAGATGACCCAGCAGGGTGGCCCAGCATGGGGGGTGGCCTGGAGAACCATGTGGCTGTAGGATTGTGTGGGAAGAGCTGCAGTGCTGTGGGGCGTGGAGAGGGAGCCTGTTGAGGAAATAAAGGCACAGACTAGTCACAGGAGAAGCCGGACTTGCTGACCTCCGGGAAAGTGGGGAGTTCAGGAAATGCATGTCCTCCCACCTAAAACTCTCTGTAGAGATGAAGACAGGTTAAAGGAATATTCAGCCCAGGCTCAGCCTCCGAGGCAAAGTCTCTGGGAAAGTGAGTGTGGGAGGGCAGACTTCCCACGGACAGTGTGGCGCGAGAGAGCTCACATGTGTGTTCATGGATTTGTATTCATTTGTTTGTTCACCAAACATCTGCTGAGTGTCTCTCCTGGGTCAGAGCTGGCTTAGGAACAGGGCCACAGGAGTGAGCAGAAACGACAGAACTCCTTTGCCTCGAGGCACCTGCATCCTAGTGGTGTTTGTGTGTGTGGTTTTGATTGTGTGTGGTGTGAGTATGGTGTGAGTGTGTTGTGAGTGTGTGGTGTGCATGTGTGTGGTGTGTGAGTGGTGAGTGTGTGGTGTGAGTGGTGTGAATGTGTGTAGTGTGAATGTGTGGTGTGAGTGTGTGGTGTGCATGTGTGTAGTGTGAGTGTGGTGTGAGTGTGTGGTGTGCATGTGTGTGGTGTGTGAGTGGTGAGTGTGTGGTGTGTGAGTGGTGAGTATGTGTGTGGAGAGAATGAAAGCAGAGAAGGAGGATGAGGTTTGGGGTGGAGGTGTTGTAATTTAAAAAAATAATAATTATTTATTTTTGAAAGTATTACAGATGTCCCCTTTTTCCCCCGCATTGACCCCCTCCAGCCCTGCCCCACCCCTGCCCCAGGCCTTCAGCACCCATTGTCTGAATCCACGGGTTGTGCATATCTGCATACAAGCTCTTTGGTTGATTACCTCCCACCCACCTCCCCTCTGAGATTCCACACTCTGTTCCATGCTCCCATGTCTCTGGATCCACTCAGTTCATCAGTTTGTTCATTAGATTTCACATATGAGTGTGATCATGTGATCCTTGTCTTTCTCTGACTGGCTTATTTCGCTTAGCACAATACTCTCCAGGTCGCTCCATGCTGTCTCAAAGGGTAAGAGAGTCTTCTTTTCTACTGCTGCGTAGTATTCCATGGTGTGAATGGACCACAGCTTTTTACCCACTCGTCTGCTGATGGGCACTTGGGCTGTTTCCAGATCTTAGCTATTGTCAGTTGTGCTGCTATGAACATAGGGGTGCATACATTCTTTCTGATTGGTTTTTCAGGTTTCTTAGGATATAGTCACAGAAGTGGGATCACTGGGTCAAATGGCAGTTCCATATTTAATTTTTTGAGGAAACTCCATACTGTTTTCCACGGTGGTTGTACCAGTCTGCATTCCCACCAGCAATTGAAGAGGGTTCCTTTTTCTCCGCATCCTCACCAGCACTTGTCATTTGTTGATTTGTTGAGGGTAGCCATTCTGACAGGTGTGAGATGGTACCTCATTGTCGTTTTAATTTGCATCTCTCTGCTGATCAGTGACTTGGAGCATTTTTTCATATGTCTCTTGGTATTCTGTATGTCCTCTTTGGAGAAGTGTCTATTTAGGTCCTTTGCCCATTTTTTAATTTGATTGTTTGTCTTCCTTTCGTTAAGTTATATGAGTTCCTTGCATATTTTGGTTAGTAACCCTTTATCAGATGTATCATTGCCAAATATGTTCTCCCAGACAGTGGCTCTCTTGTTGTTTTGTTGATGGTTTCTTCTGCTGTGCAGAAGCTTTTTATTTTGTTGTAGTCCCACTCGTTTATTTTCTCCTTAGTTTTCTTTGCCATAGGAGATGTATTGGTAAAGATATTACTAGGAGAGATGTCTGAGATTTTGCTGCCTGTGGATTCTTCTAAGATTTTTATGATTTCAACTTACAGTAAGTCTTTTGTCCATTTTGAATTTATTCTTGTGTATGGTGTAAGTTGGTGGTCTAGTTTCATTTTTTTGCAAGTATCTGTCCAATTTTCCCAACACCATTTATTGAAGAGATGTCTTGACGCCATTGTATGCTCTTGCCTCCTTTGTCAAATATTAATTGATCGTAATGCCTTGGGTTGATTTCCGGGTTTTCTGTTCTGTTCCATTGATCTATATGCCTGTTCTTGTGCCAGTACCAGGATCTTTTGATTACATTGGCTTTGTAGTATAACTTAAAATCGGTATTGTGATTCCTCCAACTTTGTTCTTCTTTCTCAAAATTGCTGCATCTATTTGGGGTCTTTTTTGATTCCATATAAATTTTTGGAGTATTTGTTCTAGGTCTGTGAAGTATGCCGTTGGTATTTTAATAAGGATTGCATTAAATATGTAGATTGCTTTGGATAGTATGGACATTTTAATGATGCTGATTCTACCAATCCATGAACACGGTATATTCTTCCACTTGTTTATGTCTTCTTCTACCTCTTTTTTTCAATGTCCTGTAGTTTTCCGAGTACAGGTCTTTTGCCTCCTTGGTTAAGCTTATTACCTTAGTTTTTTTGTTGCAGTGGTAAATGGGATTGTTTGTTTAGTTTCTCTTTCTGAGAATTCATCACTGGTGTATCTGAAAGCCGTCCATTTTTGGTTGTTGGTTTTGTATCCTGCTCCATTGCGGAATTCATTTATTAAATCCAGTGGTTTTGAATAGGCAGCTGGGCAAGTCCTCTGAGGAGGTGACAGCTGAGTGACCTGGAAGAGGGGAGCAGGGGAGCCATCATGACTTCCGCTGGGGGAGGACTTTAAGGGCAGAGGAAACGTCACTATGTGAATAGCTCACGTATGTAATTTCACATCAGCTGAGCCACTTCCTGTCCCTGGAGGCTCTGCAGAACCAGCGCTGGGTGGTGAGTCTGAAGCCTCGGAGAGAAACAGTTCTATCGGAGAAACTTGTCATTGGGGCCACTTAGTCACTGCTTCCTCCTGTCACGGACACGGGCCTGTGGGGTTCTGGGCGTGACTGACCAGCAGATAGGGGCCTCGTCACCCTGAAAAGGTTAGGGTAGGAACTGGAGAGACTGGCGAAAGTTAAAATATCAACTTTCCCGTCAACTTTTATGTGTAAATTTACATTATGCTTCACTAAGTATAAGTGAGTTCATTTTGCCTTTGCACAGAGCCAGTGTATGTGGGAAATGTTACAAATCATCTTTTCGTATTTGCTAAATCTGGCCCTAATTCCATTTTCAAGAAGTCGTGTTTGCAGAAATAAGGCGCATGGAAATGAACAAATAATGAAAAATAGAATGTAACACAGCCCTGCAGTCCTAGAGAATTAAAACTTTGTCAGGATTATTTATAAAATGTGCGCCAGGATCCAAAAGTATTTACAGTCTGCTCCATGGCTTATAAAATCTGGCGCAACCCAAACATACTTGGTCGTTTCAGGAGACCCAGAACATGTTTCTGAAATCCTGCGCCCAACTCCACAAAGCAAAGATGCCCAGATGGCGGCTCATCATCTTGACGTGCGAAATCCCAGCTACCATCAGGGTTCTTCTGTGGGAAGCCGCCCATTGTCTTCTCTGGCAGAGAGGTGTGGACAAGGAGCCCGGGAGGCTGGTGACCCTTGAGCCCTGGCCAAGGTCAGGGCTGTGCACCCACTGTTAGTCCAGACAATGGTAGCTGAAGCAGCTTCCCCACCTATAGTCATGTCAGTCCTTACTGATAAGATAGTCTGACTGTTACTGGATCTTGCCTGCCTAAGGGCTATGGATGGATCCCAAACTGAATAAAAGAATGGCGAGGCCTGAGCACAAGCAGAATCCATCCTCTTGGTATGGGCTCTCGCCTGGTCCCCCAATTTCCAAATTATCTCTTGTCTCGTCTCTTTCATTTGTGTGCGGCCCTCTTCCAGATCCTGAACCCTGAACCACGCGGGACGTGGGGGAACACACACGTTATTCCGAAGAGAAGTTGGGTCCTGGATGGAACCGGGCTACGCTCTAGTTCAGGGTCTGAGTGTAGCTGACGATCCGATTGCTGATGACTCAGGGAAATTGGAACAAGGTGGGGAGTCAGGATCCAGAACTCGAGGCTGGGGGCGGGGGGCGCGGAAGAGGCTGGGCTGCCCCCTTCTTTGGGGAAGAAAAGTGAACGAAGGTCATAAGACCCTTTGAAAGACAAGGCAGCTCAACAATGGACCGCCAAGTGGTGTATGAGGCTTGAGCGATGGAGAATCAGCTCCAGCTTCAGAGGTGGTCCAGTAGACGGTGCGGGAGGGACGCTGCAGAGGGATCTCGGTGTGCGTCCCCGATCCCGCACCCTCGCTCCCACAGCCATTCAGAGGGTGGGCCACGACGCCATCCGTCTGGGCCTCCGTGAGACAGGAATCTCACATGGCAGCATCCCTTTCAATGGGGCCACAGAGCCAACTCCTGCTGCTCGCCCAGGCCTCCCCAGGCCGCTCATCAAGCGCTGAGTGCTGCTGATCCGCAGGACGAATACCAATTCGAGAGCCGGCCTGAGGGTGGAGAGGAGAGGCAGGGGCACTGGCTCTGCTGTTCTGGGGAGGGGCCGCCAGGAAAACATTCCCCGGGCACCCGCTGGCACTCTCTTCGCCAGCCCTGGGGGGCGACCCCGCCAACAAACCGCAGGCTCATTTGTCAAGTAGAAAGTGGGGGTGCATCAGAGGCTTTGTAGCTAGTAATAGGGTTTGTTTTTCTAGGCAAGGATGGCTGAGTCTTACTTGTTTTTCATTTTAGAATCAGGCTGCAGTTGTCTGAACTTTTCCTGTTCGCTGTTTTCTCTGACGGTATCTCCTAAAAGAGGTCGCCTGAAGCTCAGGGAAGCTTAGAAGGTTCTGGAAACAAAAAACTTATCACCTACAAGAGAGAAAGATGTATCGGGGGAACATTCAGGAACATAGGATGATGAGCGCTTCCAAGTTAAAAACAATCTCAATAGGAAAATCACCCGAATCGGAGCAGGTAGCTCAAACCAGCAGGGCTTTCGTCAGCGGCAGTATTTGTTCCCTCATGTTCCTCTCTCTGCTCAGCCAGTGATGTGCGAACCCCGCGTTCTGGGCCGGGAGGCGGTCTCGTGTGTGCCCCTCCTTTGTCCCTCTCCCTTGTCCTGCGCAAGTCCCCGTCTGGTACCAGACGCCTCTCAGATGCGTCTTGGGGCCAGTGGTTCCTAGTGCGATCCTGGGGCTTTATGACCGGCCACTCTATCGGAAGCAAACTTGTTGAGAACCAACTACATGCGTGGGAATAGGGGCGGGAAGCATATTTCCCCCAGCTTATTCCAGAGCCGCCTTCTGCGTCCCCGAGAGCGAGAGCGCGGCGCGGAGACGCTCAGAAAACCCGATGGGGTCCCGAGTGCTCAGCACACAGAGTTCCAAGAGGCTGGGAAGCTGTTGCGGCGGGAAGTAGTCTGAATGATGGGCCATGTGGGGGAGGACAAAAATTAAACTGAGATGACTGAGAAACATATTAACTAAAATTATATTTGATTTGCCATCAAGAGCTCCCTCTCCTAGATGCTGGGGAGAGGGCCTCTGTGGGAGCTGGGAAGTGTAGCTGCCTCCTGAATTGATCGGCTCCCAGGGCTGATGGGAAGAGCTTAGGAGGAGGGAGGGCCACGGAGACCTTGCAGTTGGCGGCGGCCCTCGTGATGGCTGGGGAAGAAGGGCTGGAAGACATAAGACAGCAATCCTTCGGCTCTGAGAGTTGTCCCTTTGTTCTTTCGTCCTTGCAGATGGCAACACGGGGTAGGCACTGACTGAGGAAAGGAGTGTTTATTTTCACGGATGAAAATAGGCGGCAGCTGGAAAGCAAGGGGCGGGTCTGGCAGATGCCCCTCAGGTGACTGGGAGCGCTCCCCTCCGCGTGAGAGCCGTCCAAAGACGGCGTCGAGGAAACTGCCCCCGGACTGGAGCTTATTGGCTCCTTATTCGAGGGACTCATGGCCCCGAGACGGTGGACGCCGTGGCAATACTGATGCTGCCACGCAGAGTGAAAGCGGACCCTCCGCAGCGAGGTCTGGGATGGAGAATGATCGCAGGGGCAGCTGCTGAGCAAGTGTATTTCAGGGAGGAGGAGGGCCTGCAGGGCCGCGTTCTGTACAGAACAGATCGTGGCCTTTGGGTTGGTGCACTGGTTACCATAGTGATTGATTGGCCGTTGCCCGTTAAATCTTTTTTTGTATCTGTATGAACTCGAGGCAATGGACCTCCAGCAGCCAGGCTGGTGTTTTGTTTTTTCTTAAAGATCATTAGACGGCATGTGCCCTCATGTACTGATGCCCTTTGCGACCTTCAGCAGAATCCTGGGGGACGGGAAGCCCTGTTCCACGTTGTTGACGGGGCGGGGTGATGGGTGGGGGCCGCAGGCCATGGGGGAAGGCCTTCGGGATCATTCCAGGGAGGACACGCGCCTGAGGGACCATTTCTATAAGAGACAAATGTCAATGGACGAAGAGTTTCCTTTGGCATAAAGCCGATCGGATCAAAAGCAATGGAACCCAGGCCGTGAGGAGGAAAGGCCGAGTGCTCCCTGGAGAAGGAGCTGGGGGAGGGGTGGGCACGTCACACGTGGGCCGCCGGCGGCAGCAGGCTGTGCGCCCAGGGAGGACGGGGCAGGCCTGGGGGGAAGCACCGTCCTCAGGCCTCAGGCGCAGGAGGTCAGTGTGGGGGCTGCCCTGAGCTGCACGGGGCCAGAGCCGGTCAGCGCTTCCGGGCGGAGCTCGGGGAGAGCGGCTCTTCTGGAAACCGGAGGGTGCGACCCGCCAGGCCAGGGCGTTTGGGGAGGATTCTTGGAAGCTGTCAGAATGGAGGTGACTTTGGGAGGTCAGCCACATCGTGACAGTCAAGAGGGTGACTGACAGGCGGGAACGCAGAGAAAGGGCGGCGCTGTCCTGTGACTGAGAACTTTGTGAGCTGAGGTGCCTGAGGAAAGGCAGGACGCAGAGGTTCTGGGTCAGAGCTGCCCAAACTTCCCAGTGAACACAGGACGGAGTCGCCGGGCGGGTAGTTGGAACGTGGATTCCGATTCAGCAGGCCCCGCTGGGCTAAGGTTCTGGGTCAGAGCTGCCCAAACTTCCCAGTGAACACAGGACGGAGTCGCCGGGCGGGTAGTTGGAACGTGGATTCCGATTCAGCAGGCCCCGCTGGGCTAAGGTTCTGGGTCAGAGCTGCCCAAACTTCCCAGTGAATGAATCCAGGACGGAGTCGCCGGGCGGGTAGTTGGAACGTGGATTCCGATTCAGCAGGCCCCGCTGGGCTAAGGTTCTGCGTTTCCAACCAGTTCCCAGACGGTGCTGAGGACACTGTCCAGAGATCAGACCTGGAGAGCAAGGAGCTAGGTCCTAAGGCCAGCCTTTGAGTGGCCCATGGGCTGGACCATTAAGTCTCAGTTTGGTCACCATGAATTGTTGTTAAAGAAGAGTTTAACATGACTGGCCGGTGTGCTCAGGGGTTGAGTGTCGACCTATGATCAGGAGGTCACCGTTGGATTCCCGGTCAGGGCACAGGCCCGGGTTGTGGGCTCCATCCCCAGTCGGTGGCGTGCAGGAGGCAGCGATCAATGATTCTCTCTCATCATTGATGTTTCTCTCTTTCTCTCCCTCTCCTTTCCTCTCTGAAATCAATAAAAATATATGGGAAAAAAAAGTTTAGCATGGTGCCATGTTAATGAGTATATGTTTTAATTTTATTAGGTAATTAATTAACATTGTAATTGTTAATATTTTAAGTATATTGGATTATAGGTGGTTTAAGCTGCCTTTGATGACAACTATTGTATCAATGTCCCACTCAGATTATGGATAATGTGGACCTCCAGTTGTCGGGGTTTGACCATCTCTCTCAGGTGGCGTCATGCCAGGAGACTCGGGGACATGTCGTTACCGTTACTGTTCTAACTGCAGCAGCACGTGCTAGGACTCCGGTCTTTCTCTTGATTTTTGTTTTTTTAACCACGACTGAGGCCATGGATCCCAGCCAACTCCCTGGAAAGAATCCAGACCTACACATTCCTCCTGCCCATTGCCACTGAAGCGGGGGAGCAAAGTAGAAAAGCTCTATTTACTACAGCATTCCCCCCCTACAATTTAAGATCTCCACTGGCATGCCAAGTCAATATTAGAGACATGTTTAATACACTTAGGTATTTTGAGGGTGGGGAATAGAAATAACACCTTTTATTTCAGCATCAATTTGAAGGGAGCCGACTTCGTACTGAATAGAGATCTCAGCCCATAATCTTGGGTTCCCGAGCACACAGCACCAGTTTAGCTTCTAATTTCCTCTCGGGTGACTGAATGGTATTGCTTAATTATAACAGTTGCAAATTCCAGCCCCCGAAATCTGTCACAGGCAGCCACACGTCTGCGGGGCTTTGTAGCAGGGAGGGTGCCAAGACAAAATGCTCATTTTTTGTATTATTTTGCTTTTATTAGTTTTTAATACATATATGTAATAAACAAGATGAGCAAGACAGCGCTTAAATATTCGCCGATGGTAGTCGAACGTAAGATATTAAGTTGTAGCCGTGCCCATTCGTGGAGCGGCATATGCGCCCCGGGAGCGCGGGCGGCGCGGGGGACGCTTTGAAGGAACTCGGGCTCAGTGAGCGGGGAGGGGGCTCTCACCCGGGAGTGGAGCGGAGCTGGCGGGACCGCCGAAGGGACCGCGCCAGCAGCACGGCTGGTTTCTCTGTGCAGAGGAGGCTCGGTGTTGCCTCCAGGACTCAGTCCCGGCTCCGTCACAGGTCACAGACACGCAAGCTGGAGTCAGCAGACTCTGACAGTCAGAGGTGAGAGGAGTTTCGGTTGCCTCAAGCTCGTGAGTGACACATCGCAATGAAGAGAATTTGCTTTTTCCCCATAAGAGAAAAGCTGTTCTCAAGATAAGCAGAGTGCGTAGCTATCATTTCCAGGAATTAACATTAGACCTTATTTGGGAAAGTAATGAATGATATCATTTTACACAGACAGTAGTTTTGGAACCTATTTTAGAAGTGGGTTTTCTTGATGTTTTTGTACAGAGATACCCGCCATCGTTACAAACTATGTGATGTTTCCGAATTGTCTAGGTTTAAAAGGGGAAGAGGATTCTTCCTATATCGCCTGAAAAATGTCCTAGCAAATACAACCTCAGATTTCACCAATGACTCATCTCCCTTGGGCCGTAGTGTTTGAGTAAATGTAAGAAGAGAAAAAGAGAGAAAAGTACAAAATATAAAAAAAAATATAGCCAATTAAAAAAAATTGCCTCTGAGTCTGCCCAGCAGGGAGCCGGTAAAAATTAAGCCGGGCTGATGCAGCTCGGAGCCCGCGCAGGGCCGCAGCGGGAGGAACGCCGGGGTTGGCTGCCAAGAGGCAGGCTGCGTAAGGAGCCCGAGAAGGCCCCCTGAGAGCAGCTTCCACACCCTCCTGGCCCAGCCTCGAGGATCCTCTCCCATCAGGAGCACCGCCACCGCCTCGGGGCCAGGTGCGCCTCGGGTGTCGCTGGGTGAGATGCTACCCGGAGGGTGCAGGGAGCCTGGGAAGCGGGTCTCATTAGCCAAGCCGAGCGCTGGGCTCTCGCCGTGCCTGCCCAGGTGGGTGCTGAGCAGCTCGATGGCTCATTAGAAGACTCCCCCATCCCCTTGGCTGAACCCGGCTTTGCACAGTTGTGTTTTTTTTCAAACCAGGCATCTTCCAGCAAAACAGAGTTTTGGGGCCCTGCCTTTCGGTGCCTCATGCCCACATCAGGCTCTGGCCAGCGGGTTTCCAGACCCCCCCAGAGTGGGAGTCCCCAGGCCTGGCCTTCCTGAGTCGGGAGCCCCTGCTCGAGCCTCGTCGCCACAGATCCAGGCCCGCGTCAGCCTCTAGGTCTTGTCTGCAGACTCGCGTGCTAATTTCAGATCGACCGCTCAGAGCGTGGTCCCCGGGCCAAAGCGTGGTCCCCGGGCCAGCATCGCAGCCTGAGAGCTTGTCTGACCTGCACCGACACAGCCCCCCAGAGCCACTGGGTCAGAGGCTGCTCTGTACGGAGAGCCCGGGACGAAGGCTCCGCGAAGGCCGCTTTCTGCAGTGCCGTGGTGGAAATGACCGAATGAAGGCCCGCGCAGGCGCTGGCATCAGAACAGGGACTTCCCCAGGGCAAGTTTTGTGCTAAAAGAGCAATAGTATGTGATAAACAGGAATCTATGTCAAAAGCCTTTGGCCTTTGGGTCTTAGGTGTTGCCACAGCCACTCCTCGCCAAGCCCTGCCTCCTAGAGGACCCTCTGCCCCATCGCAACGCAAGGCCGAGGCTTGGGGAAAGCCATGGCCAACCGTAATGATGGAATCCTATACAATAAAAGCCCGATATGCTAAGTGTCCAATTGCCCGGTCAGCCGTTCAACCAAAGAGTAATATGCTAATGATATGCTAAGGCCGCTCAACTGCTTGCTATGATATGCACTCCATGGGCAGACACTCCAACTGATGGGTTAGCTTGCTGCTGGATCTGGCCAATTGGGACTGAGACAGGCCAGACATGCCCTGGAGCCCTCCTGCGGTCCCTCCCTGACTGGCCAACCTCCTGCTTCCCTCCCTGGCCCCGATTGTGCACCAATGGGGGCCCCTCGTCCTGGCCTGCGCCCTCTCACAATCCAGGACCCCTTGGGGGATATTGGAGAGCGGGTTTCAGCCCAATCCCGCAGGCCAGGCCGAGGGACCCCACTGGTGCATGAAGTAGGCACCAGGCCTCTAGTTGAATATATTTTCCTAGAAGCATGCATCGGGTTTTCCATGGAGCAGGAGATGAATGCAATCATCCAGCAAATACTTATTAAACTTCAGGGCATAAGAGCCGCAAGCAATGTGACCGAGCCAGGATTAGCACCGTGCCGGGCCAGGGGACAGTCCCATGCCATAGAGCTCTTGCCCCTTCTCCTCGCCCACCCCTGCAGCCCTGAGGCCGGAGATCTTAGCTGGAGCTGAGTTGGGTGTGTGGGAGGAAGGGCTAGTGCTGGAGAGTAAATGAAGATGGCAATCCGCTTGTTTCTGCCACCGCTGACACCCAGCCCGAACCAGGCCTCGCTGCCAAAGGGCAGGACACTTACCTTCAAGCAGTTGGAAACTGGACAAGTAGCAAGGGGTGAGCACCCCATCAATGGACTGAGACGGCCTGGGGGACTAGACTCACCACAGGGACTTCTGTTACCTCAGTGTGTCCTGAACACCTATGGGACCTGTACCAATCTTCATCCAAAGAAGTAGGATGAACGGGCTGCAGACAGGGCTGACTTAAAGGAGGGGGGGAAAGATGGAGGAGAGTTGGGGGCAAATACAGTTGCTCCATGACTAATGGTCATAGTTGTTCAAATGAACAGTTTTACTTAAAACATCCATTTATTAATACATTAATAGATTCCTTTTTTATTACGTTTAGAAAGGGTATTGTAAAATCAAGCAATAATTGTATTAAATTCTTAAACTTTGTGAGTTGAAGACTCCGGGTTTAGCAAACGGTTGCATATGTTACCACAGAACAGGTAGTCTCGTTTTAGGCTATAGATTCCATTTTCTCAGGTTAAAACTTTCCAACCACCTGGTGGGTGAGTCTTTTTAAAGCTCTGGCTGGGTCCCGTTAGCCATATTTGAGTCATGTGAGGGTGAAAACAGACACTTTTTGTCTCTAAAAAAAGTGCTCTGACCTTCTTGGGCTTTTATAACTCAAAGAGTTGAAGCCATAAACTTTAAGCCGAATGTGAGCAGGGTTCTCCTTGAGCAAGGAAAATGAAGTCAGATCGGAAGGAAAGCGTTTCATAAATTCCTTAGATGGGAATGCTAGAACTCAAGCCCGTGTCCAGGCATTCAGACAATTCATGACGATTCCCAGGGCCTTGTAGAGACCCTCAGTGAGACTAAACCAGAGGCCATGTGAGTTAACGTTTAACGTTGCTTTGTTTTCTACTGAGGAGTTTTTGTTCTCATAAAATTAAATGCAAATATTTATGTTAATAAAATGTTTAGATTAGAAAATGAAGCACTTTGGGATTTTACTAAAATAGAAAAAAAATATAGACTTGGTAATGTGGCCATATTATTCATATTTTATGATGAGTTCTTATTTTAGTCTGGAGAACTTTATCTAAGGGGGTGCGGAGACCAGGCCATTCTTCTAGACATTAATGTTACAACTGGGACAGTTAAAGAAACCGTATGACCCAGCAACCCCTCTTCTGGGTATCTACCTGAAAAATTCGAAAACATTTATTTGCAAGGACATATTCATTCCTGTGTTCATTGTAACATTATTCATGGTGGCCAAGACATGGGAACAACCAAAGTGGCCTTCAGTAGAGGACTGGCTAGAGAGGATGTGGTCCAGACACACCATGGAGCACCACTCAGCCGTGAGAAGGGATGCAATACGGCCGTTGTGACAACGAGCAGCACGGAGACTGTCTTGCTAAGTGAAGTAAGTCAGTCAGAAAAAGTTAACTCCGACGTGGGATATAAAACTGAAAGCGGCAAATGAGCCGACAAGAACAAACAAAAGCTCACGGACCCTAGTATGGCCGTTACCAGAAGGAGCAGGGGTGGTGAAGGGTGAAAGGGTCTAGCATATGGTGACAGGAGACGATTTGGCTTTGGGTGGTGGGCACACGGTGCCATATGCAGGTCACGTGTCGTCGAATTGTACAGTTGAAACCTGTATAATCCTATTGTGCAATGCCATCCTAGTCCATTTAATAAGAAAATAAAGAGGTCGTAACGTTTCTGACCGAATCACTAAGATTAAAGACGTGAAACAGCCAAGGAGATGCATGCTCTTCTATGTTTTGCCACTGGATTTACAGACTGTCTAGGGCCATTACTTGACTTTTTGTCTCAAATTTATTCATCCGCACGGTTATTTTTCTCTGTTCTGTGGTTTGGAGTTGAAAGAAGGGAGAGTGAACCTCATCTTTCAGGAGGGACCCACTGATGGCTACAAAGGAGGTTAAAGAACTCGTATGTGCGCCTGGAAACCCATTTGTGAAAGCCATTCCCCAGTGAGCCCTCGTCCAGGACCCGGTGGAGGCCTGTCTGTGCGTGAGCTTCTATCAGTGATGGGCACTGCTGCTCCCATTGCCACCAATTCACTCTCCACAGACTTCCTCTCTGTTTAGCATGGGAGGGAGTGGGGAGACAGCTTGCTCTTTTCAAAGGTACTGATATTGGGGTGGGTGGGTGGATAATTCTTTCCTTTGATAATAACTTTTCCCCCTTTTCTGAAATAAGTAATCCTTGGCTTTTATAGTAACTTATTGCTAGCCCAGTGGAAACCTGTCCATATTCTAGAATCTCTTCCCACATATCAAGCTGTGAATGTAATGATCCGGCTTTTCTACAACTTCTCACTGTCAGATATTTCCTTCTTGAAAAATAGTGCTCCCTCATCCATATTTTTAGAGTAAAGCACCCTAGTGAGGCCTTGGCCCTTTCCTATGTTCCTCTAATTAAACAATGCTAAGGGCCATGTAGGAGTGTGTATAATAAAAGTTTAATTTTATATCCTTTTACTTAAAAATATTTTTAATTTTTTTTATTTTGACATAGTTTCAGTAGTGTCAGATTTACAGAGACCTTGCAAGCATAGAACAAAGAATTCCCGTATGCCCTGCTGTTGCATTCTCCAGATTTTTACATTGTACCATGTTTGCTTGTTACTTCCCCTGTTCTGTGTGTACGTATGCATGATGCATATAAGCATTATGTTAGATTATCTGAACTGTATTTTGAAGAGTAAGCTACAGACATGATGCCCCTATACCAGTGATGGCGAACCTTTTGAGCTCGGCATGTCAGCATTTTGAAGAACCCTAACTTAACTCTGGTGCTGTGTCACATATAGAAATTTTTTGATATTTGCAACCATAGTAAAACAAAGATTTATATTTTTGATATTTGTTTTATATGTTTAAATGCCATTAAACAAAGAAAAATCAACCAAAAAAATGAGTTCGCGTGTCACCTCTGACACGCGTGTCATAGGTTCGCCATCATTGCCCTATACCCTTAAATACTTCAATGTATGTTTTCTAAAGCAAGGACATTCTTTTACATAACCCTAATGCGATCACCAAACTCAGAAAATTAACATTGATAGAATAATATTATCTACATTATTTAAGTTGCTGATTTTACGAATAATTTGTTTTGTGGTAAAAGATGATGCATTGCGTTCAATTGTCAAGTCTCCTTCAATCTGGAACACTCTCCAGTCTGTCTTTCTCACAACCTTGACATTCTGGACGAGTATAAGCCCGTTGTTTGGTAGAATATCTCTCCATTTGGGTGTTTGCTTATATATCTTTAAAAGTACAAACTATTCGTTCTGGAGGAGCTGGAAAATGCTTGTTGCTCTAGAAACCTGTAAGTTCAAGATTTGTTGGCTTATGTGAGCTTTGAATATGTGAGACGCTGAAGAGGTTGAATCTATGAATTTAAACAGACGGTTTCTGAGCCACGTGCACATTCTTCAGATTCTCTACACTTTGTCCTTAAATAAAAATAGTAAATGACCCAAGTCACGAGTTGAAAACTGTGAGATTCATTTTTAAGAGACAAGCGCTAAGTCCTTGGTTTTAGGAAGTGTTACTGTAGATTGTTTTCTCCTGTTGGGCTATTTGTCCCGCTTTGTCTTAAGTAGCTGACAGGAGTGAGAAGTTGCGCGGGAGAGGTTCGGGAGAGGTTCGTAGGTAGTTGAACCCGTTCACCGAAAAGGTCCAGCAGCTGTGCCGCCAACGGGAAGCCTCGGTGAGGACAGCTGGCCCATTGCTGTCGCGGACGCTTCGTCTCTTTATGCCAAGACTGCTCTTCCCCAGGGTGTCTGTTTTGGGGAGTCTGTACATTCAGCTCTGTCAGGTTACCTTTCCACACACAGCCGTGTAGGGTTTTAAAAATCAGCCGCCACATTTTTGGAGTCTCTTTTCCCCCTTTTATTTCAGTAGGTTTGTTGGGCTGACATTGGTTAATAAAGTTATACCGTTTCAAGTGTCCGTTTCTATGACCCATCATCTGTGTAGCATCATGTGCCCAGCCCAGTCAAGTCTTCTCGGACCCCATTTACTTGATCCCCTTCACCCTCTTCTACGCCCCCTGGCCCCCCAGAAGCTCAGCGAGGTCTTGGGAATCAACTTTCTTTCTCCTCTGCTGCTGTGAAAACTGAAACAGAACTGTCGTTTCAGGAATCATGTCTCTTCTTGAACAACAGGTTTTCACTGTAGAGCTGAGGAGAGATCCATGTGGACAATACAGATGCTGTTACTATTATACTAGAGGCCTGGTGCACCGAATTTGTGCAAGGGGCTTGGTCCTTGCAGCCCCGGCTTCATCCAGAAGTTTGTCTGGAAGGACGTCCGGAAGGGTGTTTGACTTTTCTGTCTAATTAGCACATTATGCTTTTATTATTATAGATTGTTAGGATAACATATGACATACAGCCCTTTCCCACTGAGATTAAAATTTACTTCCCAGGATACTAAATTTATTTATTTTTTAAAGAAAAGCAAAAGGAAATGATGAGAAATAATTTTCAAAACACAAATAGCCAGTGACATTCGAGCCCCGAGCAGCTGTTGACCCCGGAGAACTGTCACCCGGACGGAAGGAGACTGCTGTGCGGGGCGGCTGCGGTGGCGCCTCCGCAGCCGTCGGCCCCTCCCTCCAGGCGGGAGCAGCGGAGGAGCCACCGGGCAGCCGCCTGAGAACAGTCATCCTCTCCGCATTGTCACATGGACTGGGCACTCAGCGGCCGCACTTCTGGTGAAAGCAGCCACCGCAGCCGGCGGCGCTCACCGTCCTGCTGCATTTATCGTCCTTGCAAGCGAAGCGATTAATAACAGAATTCTCTGAACTGAGCTCAAGCACTGCCCAGCTTCTCTTCCAGAAAAGTTGATGCAAAGCCCCCTTCTGTTCTCTGTTCATCGCTCCCACCTGCCGTCTGGGGGGCCTGGGTTAGTGCTATTTCGGGGTCTCACTACTTCCCCGGCTCCCAGCAGCAGCAGCCAGTGGCCACTCACCCCTCGCCACCTCCCGCACCCAGAACCTTCCCGAACCGGCATCCTTGTCAGCCCTCTCCCTGTCCCCGGCCTGGGACTCAGCTCTGATGCACCGACACGCACTTCAAAGGCAGCTCAGAATTCACACTTCAAAATTAAAACACGTTTTCTTCTCGGTGCCTGAGCCAGGAAACAGAGTCGCCTGGGATGGGAAGTGGTGGAGGAGAACAGACAACACGACACCGGCGCCCGCCTCCCGGGATGGCCTCCTGCCACACGTGTCCCCGCTCGCGTGGCGCCGTCCATGCTGCGGGGGCTGCTGTTGGTTCTGCGCTGCCACTTCCCTGCCCCCCCTGATGCCTCCTCACGCCTCAGCCGCCGCGAAGAAAGTGTGTGCTTTGGGGCGGGCTTGAGCTTCGAGCGCATTTTTGAAGGGAGCTCCCAGTTCGGAAGTGTTAGCACTCGGGGTAGCAGCTGGGTGATGGGATCGGAGGGCTCCCACAGTCAGAAAAGAAGGGCACAGGCATCGCCCGAGGACGGGCCCAGCGCCTCCTTCCAGCCGCGATCGCTCACCTAGAGTCAGTCCTGCAGGCCCGGGCCTCGCCCATGGCCTGGCGTGGAGCGCGGGAGGCCCCGCACTTCAGAGCGCACAGCGTGGGCCGCTGTGAGGGGCGCTGTCCTGGCTGTGCTGTGGGGGGTGGGGGCGCTGGTTGCCAGTGATTCCACATGTCCTGCCTCTGGGCTTCCCTCCCCGCCGCCTGCCTGCAGGTGATGGGTCCGGGCTCCACGGAAGGGGCCCACCCATGGCCTGGCCGTCGTGGGGTGGGGGCTGAGGAAGGGGGTGGTGGTGAGAGGAGGGTCGGCACAACTCTGGTGCCTACGAGGGTCCCTCCACCCAGAGAATGCCCAGGCGATCGATCGGCTGGCTGCTGTCGGGGGTCCTTGGATATAGGGGTGAGAGGGGCACAGGGTGAGAGGGGGCGCAGGGTGAGAGGGGGGCACAGGGCTGAGGGCGGGGCGCAGGGGTGAGAGGGTGGGCGCAGGGGTGAGGGCGGGCGCAGGGGTGAGAGGTGGGCGCAGGGATGAGGGCGGGCGCAGGGGAGAGGGTGGTCACAGGGGTGAGGCCGGGTGCAGGGGTGAGGGCGGGCGCAGGGGTGAGAGGGTGGTCACAGGGGTGAGGCCGGGTGCAGGGGTGAGGGCGGGTGCAGGGGTGAGGGCGGGTGCAGGGGTGAGGGCGGGCGCAGGGGTGAGGGCGGGCGCAGGGGTGAGGGCGGGTGCAGGGGTGAGGGCGGGTGCAGGGGTGAGGGCGGGCGCAGGGGTGAGGGAGGGCTTGGGCTCTGGGCTCTGGGGTTCTTCTCGAGAACAACACTCCCGGTGTGATCGCTTTCCTCTCTTCTCCCATTTGGAGCCGAGAGGACATGTCTGTGTCGAAGGAGGAAACCGCTTGGCCAGCGGCGTCTGCCTCTTTCTGCTCGGCCTGGGCTGCAGGCTGGCAGGTTCCCTTCTCCTCCCCGCGGTGACGGGCCTGGGCTTGACTTGTTCCCAGGTTCTGAGGCGTTAACAACGCGTTTGTGCTTGGGCTGAGGAGAAAGGGCTCCAGAAAGCAAACTCATTACGACCTGAGCAATAGCAGGTGTGTGTGTGTGTGTGTGTGTGTGTAATACCTTGTATATTAATCTTTTAAAAGAGCTGGTCATTATAACCAGCCAGATCCTACAAAAAATGTAAAAATCGATGTTTTTTATCGGTCAGTTTCTAATTGGATAACATTGCCCACTGTCCTCCTGGTTCTATTATCGATAAAACCAGTGATGGAGGGCGCCCGTGAAGATGGGGCGGCCGACTGGTCAGGACCCTGCAATGGATGGTACAGGCGGGGGTGGGGGGCGGGGGGGATTGCACGCAGCTCCAAGCACAGCCTGAGCAGCGGGAATTTATAGCCAGGAGCAGGTGGGGGTGCTCAGTGGATGGAAAGGGCCGAGGTGTGTGTGTGTGTGTGTGTGTGTGTGTGGGGGGGGGTGTTCTGGCTAATCCGACCTGGCGGATTCTGGCTGAAGACAGGACAGGGCCATCAGACGTCCCCGGTGTGTGTGCGTGCGTGCGTGCATGTGTGTGTGTGTGTGTGTGTGTGTGTGAGGGGGGCAGGGGGGTGGAGGCTGAGGAGCCTAGTCAGATATCAGATGACAAGATCTGGGAGTCCAGCACGAGAAATAAATGCACGGAAACTAAAGTCCACACAAGGTAAAGGACAGCCTGAGCTGGGCGTGATGTGTTCCCGTGGCGGGAGGACACTTGGGGAAGTGTTTCCGGGTGAGGAGGCCCGGCCTGGCGTGGAAGGAGGCATGGGTGTTGGCAGATGAACAGGAGCGGCCCATCCAGCTGGAAGGAGTGTGTGTGCAGGCCAAGCCCCGGCCCCGCCTTCCGCCTGCATCCCTGCCGGCTGCGCGCTGGTGGCTGAGCCCTGCTCTCTGAGCAGCCCTGGGGGCTGAGCGCTGTCGCTCTTCCCTAGGGAGCAGCCAGGTGGCCCCGGGCAGACGTCTAGTGACCAGCGTGGGGCCAAGGCGGAGATATTGAGGCACAAATCAGCCTCTGCCCCTGGAAGTGGAGGACTCCCCGCCCTTGAACTTTTGGAGCGAGGAGGAGCGTCAGCAGCCGGGCTGTGGTCTGGCCTGTGGGGACGGGCTGGCCCCCTGGAAGGGCTGCAGTGGCTGTCGGTGGCGTTCAGGACGAGCCCACTGGGAAGGGACACTGTTTCCTTCCGAGAACGCTTTGGGATCCTGTGTGCCAGGACCTGGTGGACCGGCGTGCCTGACCTTGTCCAGTGGTCATCACGTGCTGACTGAGAATTCAGAGGACCCCTCCCGGTCCTGTTGCCAAGTTCCGGGCCACACAGAAGGACATCTGTGCGAAAGGACAGCTTAGCTGGTGGGCAGCTGAGCTTAGGGTGTTCAGTTTTCCAGGAGAGTCTCTGGGGCAGGGTCTTCATTCCTTCTAGAAATAGGTTGCTGTTGTTAGCAGCCACGTTATATTAGATGGTGCTACGCAGACTATAATTTGATTATCTGCTTTGGTGTTTTATTACGTATTGATTTAAGGTAGTTATAAATCTGCTCTTCAGTATCTTCTCCTCTAATTGCTCAATGTCCCTTTCAAAGATCTACACTATAAGCTCTCCTCAAAAACTATAAAGAAATCTTGATAAACGGATCGCCTTCCTTTTACCAGTTAATGCGAACTGGTGTTTTACATGTTGCCTTGGCCAACAGGCAGCTCAGAGATAGATACGGTTAAGTCCTCACCATAGTGGCTTGGTGGGTTGTTGGAAGTGTGGTGAGACTGAAGCCAGTTTGACCACCGGCCAATGGACACACGCAAGAGTTCAGTCCCCACAGCGTCTCATCAACATAGTGGACGATGTTGAAGGAAGCCCATCGTGGGAGGGCCTGCTCTGGTCTCAGTTATTCTAGTTTTCCGTGAATCTCATGCTCTCTCGTCCTTCACAGAGTCCTCCTGTTGCATAGACGTGTTTCATTACCAGCCATTGAAAATCCATTTTGAGAAACAGGAGGTGTAGGAAGTAAACGTGTGCGATGAAACCGTAACATCTTACTAAATGGCGTCGCCGTGTTTTCTGATGACACGACCTGTGTGAACTCTGTATGGAGCACAAGTTTGGGTTCTGAGCTGCCATTAGCTGGGGAGCGTTACTGACGGGCAAGCACCCTCCCTCCTCCTGGGCGCCTAGGCGGGCGTCCTCTGCTCACCCCCTGGAGGGACTCGCTCGTCTCCAGACACGCCTGTCGCTCCCAGGGCCCCGGAGCTCTCAGTATGTGTCTGGGAGCCATAGCTGTCATCAGTGATGTATTCCGTGGGACATAGAGACTTGGAGCCAGAAGGACTGTAATCACCCGAATCCCATTTAGCTGAAGGGCTGGACGGGCGTTCTGCAGCCACTGAGAGATGCCAGCAGACACCAGCGCGTTCCAGTTCCTGCCTGGGCTCCGGGGCCTCACTCCCGAGGGTGTAGCCGGGCCCAGAGACCAGTGTGCTCGCATTGTCCTTCCTGGAAGGGCAAACTGAGATGTGGCCCTGGGGCTTCCTTCTTGAGAACAAATTTCCATCTAGTTCTTTGTTTCTGGTCTCCATTGACACAGGGCTCTCTTCCTTCTGGCAGGAGCCGCCCTCCAGGGCAGGGCCTGTCTCAGACATCTCTCTGCCTGTGGCACCAGCTCAGGTCCTGGCAGAAACAAACATAATCACTCCCTCCCAGCACACCCCCCGCCCCCCTCCAGCCTACATCCTACCTCCCATTGAGAAGCGGAGTCTAGAATCTGGGCTGGGCTGGTGTGACCCACGGAATAAGGCAGAAGAATGTTCATTTTCCTGAACATTTCCACCCCCCGTCCACACACACACTCGTTTGTTTGTCTTTAATGTAGATGGGATTTGGTCGCCCTGTAATTTGATTTATTCACGTGGTGTCTCCATTCCATCTGCTATAACGGGGTGACTGTTCAGCACGGTGCTTAGCAGTCAGCCCAGGAGAACTGTGGGCGCACCAGCACCCCGAGTGTGCGGGGCTCTCATCAGAAACAGCCCCGTATGACGTCCTGACCATGTAAACTCTCTCCAGTGGGGGATGCTTCAGCCTGGCTCCCCGAGGGGAGTGCCTGGAGCCCCACTCCTCTTATTTTATTTTATTTTTAATTTTTATTGATTTCAGAGAGGAAGGGAGAGGGAGAGAGAGATAGAAACATCCATGATGAGAGAGAATCACCGATAAGCTGCCTCCTGCACACCTCCTACTGGGGATCGAGCCCGCAACCCGGGCCTGTGCCCTTGACCAGAATCGAACCGGGACCCTTCAGTCCTCAGGCCAATGCTCCATCCACGGAGCCAAACCCGCCAGGGCCCCACACCCCGCTGAGCATCAGAGAGGGAACAGTCCTGAAGTCACGTTAGGCTGTAAACACTGTGCCAGCTCAGAAGCTACAAGTCCAGGACCACGCGAGGAACACAACTCCGAGCCTGGTCACAATCCACGCTCCCGCCCCCCCCCCCCCCCCCCCCCGCCTCTCCCCGGCCGCTGGGACCTGTGAGCAGCCTCCTTCTGGGGAAGGGCCCGGGTCAGGCCCGTCTCCCCACTCCTTCCCCACCTTCTCCTTCTCCCTCCGTGGTCCCTGCCGTCCAGGCCTGAGGCAGGAGAGCCAGCTGCCGGAGGCGAAGGAAAGGCATTCCACGGGCGGGTGGCTCCCGCTCTGACCCAGGCAGCCTCCAACAATGGGCTCTTTCTTACGAAGGTTTGCATGGGCTCCGGGCGGCTACCCCTGGCCACGAGGGACCTCCCACCTGTGTTTCTCTTGAAAAGAATGATGGACGGGCTTCCAGCTGGCTGCTCTCCAGCGCGCATTCCCTAGAAACACACGGCTCCCTCCTGCTTCCCTCTGCGGAGTGAGGCCTGTCCCCCTCGCAGCTGGCCCCACTGGACAGGCCCCCAGGAGACACCAGGCTGGTTGATTCTCCCCGCGGCCCACACCTGGCCCTGGAATCACTCCCATCTTTTTGCTCCGTAAGCTCTGGCAGCGCGGCCACCCCCACAGCCAGCTCACCTCCAGTTCCTCCATCGGAGCCCGGCAGCCTGCCTCTCCCTTCCTGTTCTCACGTGGGACCAGACATGGCGGTCACTGCAGCCCTGGTCCCCTCAGCTGCAGGGATGTTACTTCTTTCTCCGAGCAGTGTCTCTGGGGTTCCTTCTTCCAAGTTGAGGGATCAGGGGGCACCCCAAGCCCCTCCTCCGTGGCGATGCTCATCGGACAGCAGCAGCTTTCAGCCGGGAAGTGTCCCTCACCTGCTCCTAGCCCCTCGGAGCTGGTCTTCGTGTGTCTGAACAGGCGAGATGCGTAAGCGCTCAGTAGCAGCCTGTTTCCTGCCTCTTGGTGCTCAGTGAAAGCCTCTAACTTGGGCTGATGACTGTGATTGTTGTTGCTGTTATTGACCAGTTAAAAACGATTTCACAGGGTTCCATAGTAGGACTGTTATCATTTATTTACATTTTCCTCTGATAGCCATTGAGGCAGCTTCCGATTTCTCTTTATTAAAGAATAATGCACGAAGATATGTTCAAGGATGTTTATCTTCATGCACGTTTGGAATTTCTGTAGAATAGATTCTGAGAAGTAAGTAATATTTCTGCGTCCAAGGACAAATACAATTTAAAATTGGAGTTGCTGCTCAATTTTCACTTCCCTACCAGGGCTTTCTCACCTGCTTGAAAACATCAATATTAGCATTTTATGCGTGTGATGGGTGAAGTCTTTTGCCTTACTGTTTCAACTTACAATTTCCTGATTAACAGAGAAGCTCGTCATCTTCCCATATCTTTATTGGCCATTAGGGTATCTTCTTCAATTACATACTTTTTTCCCTGTTGGCTAATTTGTCATTTTTCTCATTGGTTTCCAGATGCTTTTAATATATTGTAGATATTAATCCAGTCCCGTGGTTTTCAAAGTGCCATCGATAGAGTCCCAAGTTTCTGAGGAACTGGGTGAGGTGTGTGGGGTGCCCTGCCTGGCGGACCAGAGGCAGGACAGACAGGGCTCGGGCTCCCTCCTCCTGCGCTCCAGCCAGAGCAGCTCCCCTCTGCCGCACTTGGAGATGAGGGCCTTCATAAGGTTGCGTTTTGGAAAATTAAATGGAAGAATGTTGCTAAAGGTAAGTGTTTGAGCCAGATCATCTTTAGGTATCACTATGGCTCTGAAAGACTGTGATCTTGGATTCTATAAATTCTAAAGTAAAGCTGTAGTATGTCAGGAAGAGGTGATAGAAATAGGATATCTAGGTGACCACATTCTCAGAGCTTGATGTGTTTATTCATTTATGAAGGATTCCTGCTTAATGCTAGCGAGTTTACCAAAGGCTGGTATGGTTGTATAGAAGACAGCCGTGGCTGCTAACGCGCTAGTTCACAACCCCTGGTTGGTGGGGGAGACAGATAGTAAATAATTGGGGATTATACGTCACTTATGGCATGTGATCCTAACCCAGTGGGCGGTGATGGGAATCTGTAACCCAAAAGTGACTGAACTAGGTGGGTGGAGAGAGAGGGGCTCCAGGCTGGGCGTGGATGGGCAGGACACAAGGCAATAAACAATGCAAATGCATTTTAATTTTCTCGGATTATTGTCTTGTTTAATGGCAAGTCTTCAAATGAACAAATCTACAGAGATTTTTATTTTATAAATACATATACAATTTCTGTAGAATAGATTCTGAGAAGCGAGTAATATTTCTCCATCAAGGACAAATACAATTTAAAATTGGAGTTGCTGCTCAATTTTCACTTCCCTACCAGGGCTTTCTCACCTTCTTGAAAACATCAATATTTGCATTTTCCCCTTGTGATGGCTGAAGTTTTTTTCCTTGCTGTTTCAACTTACACTTTCCTGATTAATAGAGAAGCTCGTCATCTTTCCATACCTTGATTGGCTATTAGAATACTTTCTTCAGTTAATTTTCTTGGAGTGGGAATAAAGGGATGGAGAATAAACTGGGTGAGGTGACAGAGAGAGGAAGGAGAAAGGTGGGAGGGGAGATATAACAGTGAGGTGACATTCCTCTGTTTTCTTCCCATGTCCTCTTCCTTTCCCTCTCTCCACCTTTTTAAGGTAAAAGTAAGCCTTGACTTGGGTAACTTACAAGTTAAAGTTGCATTTCTAAGATGGGACACACCTAAGTAGACAGTCTTTAAGTAACAACACGATGCCAATGTGAATGAAAAATGAGATTTTCGACCCACTTCCAATAACACAAAGAACCGCTTGACTTGAATTCAACCAAAAGGAGGACCCAGCATTTACAAGTACGGAGGGACTTGACACGGAAGGTCACAAACTATCGGCTAGTGCATGGGCGGTGCTGGGCGCTCTCCCAGCCAATACACAGAGCCCCAGAGAATCAGCTCGTTTTCAGATGGTGCTGACCCGGGTAGAGGACCCGATTCAGCGTTAGGATTTTGCTGTTGGAAATATGCTTTCTGTTGGGGTTGGAGCCTCCAGCACGTCTCGTCTGTCCCTCCCTGCACTGTCACCCTCGCCCAGGTCCCACCGCCCCTTTCCTCCCAGGCCCAGCAACGCCAGGCGTTGTTTCTGAGGTCTCTGCCCAGGGGAGTCTGCCCTGGTGGGAGAGGCCCCAGGGGTCACCCCATGCCCACAGCCCGGTTCCTCGGTTCCTCGCAGCCCAGGCCCGCGCCTCCACCAATGGAGATGCTCCGGCCCCCTGGCCGCTGTTCAGAGAGGCTGCCCTTTAGTTCTGATGGAGACGCGGCCCGGGAGCAAGTGTAGTTTCAGCACCGGGTCGCCTCTCCCGGCTGTGGAGCGTGCTCTTCCGCATCCTGAGTGGGGCCTTTGTGCAGAGGAAAAACCGTTTTTAATACTTGAGTGTTAAATGAATAATTTATAGGAATGTAAAAATATTAAATCTGTTTTATTAAGTTTTTAATTTTGACTTATAAATCTTGTGTTCTATGTGAAAAGCTATTAAAATAAGAGCGAATAATTACACTTTTTTTTTTTAGAATAGTTCTTTAATTAACCCAACTTGGAAAAACCAGACATCCTCAAACAAGCAGTCCTGTTTACACATCTAATTTAACTAAATTCCTTGAACATTTATAAATACACCCATGTATTTAATAGATTGCATGTTCTTTTATAGAACTTTGACTGCCTTGACAGGGCAAGTTGAGAACACAGAGCAAATCTTATAAACCTGCTCCATCGAGTTTGCAAACGTATTAAAGCAGACGATTAAACATAAACAACTTCTCTGAAAAATTCCAACAATATTTACAAGTTTTCAAAAAATTTCTCTAAAATTTTCTAAAATTAATCGGACATTCAGGTTGGAATTACAAAGCTTAATAACCCGTCACAATCCCTAATACGCTAAATTCTCTTAAAATTAAAATACTTTAGTACCCGATACAGACCAACTGTCCCAGTGGTATAAAAGCTTTCTCCTAGATTTGACACAAAATTGTGAATGCTATGGGTCTTATTTATTTTATTATGCTTATAATTTAGTCTAGTCTTTTCAGGTCTGAAGACTCACTGCAGTGGGCGGGCTGAGGTTGGTTAGTGGGATGACAAGTCATGGCCAGGGTGAGGTCAGAGGAAGGAGGCGGGACATGGGCTTGAGGGCCGTATGCTCCTGTGACAATTCTGTGTCACCAACTGAAGACTCAGCTAATCTTCTAGGTCAAGGGGAGAACTCCAAATCCATGATTTGACCCAATACTGGTATCTGATGTGAGTCTTCACCTTTGTCCAAACTGTAATGAGCTTCATTCAATTAATTTCTCTACTGCTCTGTTTAAATCAGCATCCCTGTCATTCAGGTTGGAAAGTACCTAGGGGCAACACTACCCAATAGAAATGCGATGTGAGCCCCAATGTGAGCCATGTGTCACATTTTTTCAGATAACAACATTGATGGCATGAAAAGAAAGTGAAATTAGTTGTGTTTGTAGCACAGCCTTCCATCATGTATTTCATTTAACTCAGTCTATCCACGATATTATACTTTCAACATGTAATCCACATACAGAGCATTGTGTTCTAAATCACGTTCACTCTGCTACCGACCCCAGAGCAATGACGTTCGGATGAAGGGAGGGGCTGGGTGGCGGTCAGCCCAGCAGGTGTCAGGATGCATTTAACAGGAAGTCTTGACATTGCGGCCAGGGTCTGTGTGGCTGCACGTTTCCTCTCTCCTCCGGAGGAGTGAGCCTCCTGCAGGCAGACACCGTTTCCTCCTGCCTCCCACTCCTGCTGCATCAGCTGTTCCACTCCAAGGAAACACGCTCTGAGTGGATGAGTCTGACAGTCAGAGAACGGCTTCCGCCAGAGTGGCCCTCATTAGGCCTGACGGTAGGATGGCCAGTCCAGTACCTGCCACATTGTAAGTGCGTGGGGGGCCCGGGCCACCCGTCTCCACCAGGGTGGGAGGTCCAGATTCTGAGTCTCCAGGGTTCTCCTGGTCAGGGGTCCTCCCTCAGCCCATCGGCATCTCCAAGACCTCATTCCGATCCCTGAAGAGAAGTCTTGGAAGAGGTAGGAACCGCTCCCAGTGGCCAATCCCCTCGGGGCTGGGGAATGCTAAGGTAGACTGTTTACCAGGACACGTGGTCATCACTAGGTGTGAACTGGAGAATCGTCAGTGTGCTTGCCCTTCGACCTATGAAATTCACTTCTGGGAAAGTAGCTCAAGGGAATAGAGAAAAGGTCTGTATTAGTCAGCTTTTGTTGTCTGACAAACGCCTCCAAATCACAGTGGCTTGAACTAATAGCCACGTATTTAGCTCATGACTCTGTGGTCACCGGGTGTGTCTTCTTGTCTGGGCCAGCGCTGCCCATTTCAGCCGGGCTCGCTGAAGACCTTGCTCGGGGGTGAGGGCTGGTGCTGGGGGACCTGGGCTGTCTGGTGGTGGCCAGGCCTGCAGAAGGGATGGTAGTCACTGGCCGTGTGTCTCCTCACCCAGCAAGCTAGCCCTGCCTGTGGCTAAGGAGACAGAGTTCCCCGGAGAGCACGGGGCAAAGGGCCAATGTGCAGGCACTCGTGTGCGTCAGGGTTGCTAATGTCCTATTTGCCAAGCAAGTCACATGGCTGAGCTCCGCGTCAGCGTGGGAGGGCACTCAGTTACATGCCAAGAGGGCAGGAGGCAGGAGAGCAGGTGGCCAGGAGGCCATGGACACCTGAAGGAGAACTGCTGGCATTTCTGCAAAATCCATCTACAAAGGGAGTCAGACCTCCGTGGGTGGAGGTTCATCGCAGTGGTGTTTGTAGCACAGCCTTCCGTCATGCCAACTCAAATGCCCAACAAAGACAATAACAAATGCTGACACATGAGAATATATTTGGTAGCTGTCCTCTAGTAACAGAAAAGAAAATGCTTCTGTTATGCTGTTAAATGAAAAAGAGATAACACAATTTTATGTAACTATTTATTAAACTATAACTATTTACTAAACATTAATTCAACTAAATATAACTAAACAAAAATGTTAAATTTGTTTAGTTATTAATATAACTAAACAAAAATGGTAGAAAGGAATACACACAAATTTTAATAATCGTGTGTATTGAGGAATGATATCATGAGTCAGTCTTTTTGTCATTAATCAAAACGTCTGAACTATGACACCACACGTATATTTATGAAATTTACTTGAAATTTGGTCCAAGACCCACTTTCAACTTTCCATGTTTTTTAGGAAGAAATAATTTTGTACATCTCCAAGTGATTAGTACGTTATATTATAGACACTCAGAAAATGTGTTTCAGCAACATTTTCTTAGTATAAAGAAAAATTTTTACAATTTCTTCTTATGAAAGAATAATATAAGACTACAAGACCAAGAAGTAATTTAAGTATGTTCAGGGACCATTTTCATCTTCAGAATTAAGGATTATTTTAATTTCACATCATTGCGTTTTCTCTTTACTTTTCCTTTCAGTTTTAGCACTTAGGATTCCCTATTTTTAATTTTCATACACAGATTTCCTTAATCGATCATTATAATTAAGCATAAAGTCATAAGTTTCAAAGTCATACTTTGCCGGATCCTAGCGTTTTAAATTATTCATTCCACTTACTGTTTTTAGATTAGCTTTTCTTAAAAGTTCCAGTTTATTGTTGCTGTGTTTTATTTTGCGCAGATGAAAAGGCAGAAGAAAGGGAGGGCACTGCCCATTGAATCCCCAAGTTTGTTGATCGTACAGTTCATGTTGTGTGATGCTCTTGTGTCCTGACCGGACATCAATTTCTCCCAGAAGCTCTTGATTTTATTTCCTATAAACCTTGATGCACCCAGCGGATCCCAGCCAACCCTCGCCGTTTCTTCTCGGACCTTCACTTCTTAACTAAAGCCAGGTATTGACACACAACCTGTTTCCCAGGGAGCTGGCCGATCGGTAAAGTAAAGATCAGTGCGGCATGCCGGCCTCGCTGGAGCATTCCGGGCTCGTTTCCTCTGCGGTCGACGCGGAGGCCAGGTGGCAGCCTCCACACGGGTAATGGTTCTCTTCAGGCATTTCTAGAAGTTGCCTTTTCTACTCATTATCCAAGTCCAACTGTTTCAGGTGAGAAATTGGGCGTAGATCACATCTTCGTCTGTGCTAGCATCGCCAGGAAAGCAGTTGTGTTCAGTGCCTCTCATTGTCTAGACCCGCCAGGCTCTGACCCAGCTGCGGGGGACTCTTTAGGAAGGGAGCTGTTCATTACACAGAACAAGACCCTGCCACGGCCACACAGCCTGTATTTCCCTCCTCCCTCCCTCCCTCCCTCCCTCCCTCCCCCTCCTTCCCTCCCTCCTTCTCTTCCTCCATCCTTCTTTCATCCTTCCTTCCTTCCCTTCCTTCCTCCCTTCCTCCCTTCCTCCCTTCCTTCCTTCCTTCCTTCCTTCCTTCCTTCCTTCCTTCCTTCCTTCCTTCCTTCCTTCCTTCCTTCCTTCTTTCCTTCCTGGGCACACATTTCCATACGCTCTCTTCCAAGCCCTATCTATATAACCACGTGGCTGGGATATTGAGTGCTACACTGGATTTCATCAGTCTTATCTCTTGGAACCTGTGCAGTCTGCAGTCTATTTACCCTGATATTGTTTTGTTCCCTCCATATATATATATTTGTATTGATTTCAGAGAGGAAGGGAGAGGGAGAGAGATGGAGACATCAATGTTGAGAGGGAATCATTGATCAGCTGCCTCCTGCATGCCCTCACTGGAGACTGAACCCCGCAACCCAGGCCTGTGCCCTTGATGAGGACCCTTCAGCCACAGGCCGACACCCTATCCATTGAGCCAAACCGGCCAGGGCGCCCCACTTGCTCTTGCTCACTTTCCCCGGCTTTTAGGCCTCAGAGGGCCGTTCAGGAGCCTGAGCTGTTTACTCTTTGGATCTTCCTGTTCGTGTCACCGTCATGGCCGAGAGCTCTCCCTCCACTGCGTGTTTCACAACTCAAAATGCCAGCAGGCTTCATAGAACCATATTTGGAATTTCCCTCCCTCACTGCTTGAATGGCCTTTGTTTTTACTTCAGAGCATTTAGATATCTGATCAGAAGCATTTTGTGTGGATGGAAAGGAACAGATCAGCCACAGAAAGCAAGGGTCTGGGAGACATGTCAGCACAGGGCTCCGTGATCAAATCGAACGTGCTGACGGCCGGTTTTTATGAAAGACATAGTGGGGACACGTTTTGCTTTAATCTGCAGTTCACGCGCTGGTTTAAAGATAATGGTCAGAACAAGTTCTATCCAAAAAGCAGAAGGTCAAAGTGATGGGAAACCTAGTGTTGGGAAATGGGGGAAATGCGCTTGGATAGTGGTAGGGATGTAAATTGGTATAATCTTTCTGAAAAGCAATTTTACAATATATGGAAAGCCTTAATAATGGCCTAATCCCAATGACTCAGCAACTCAATTTACAAGATTTTACCCTAAGGAAATAATTCTGGATTTAAGCGAGGATAAAAGGATGTTCAACACAATCTGGCTAATGGTAACAAAATATTAGCAACAACGTGAACACCCAACAACAGTAGGTGGTTGAATAATACGCATTGTATAGCATAATCTGTAACTTTATGAAGTTATGCTTGGAAGAATATTTAATGATATAGAAAATGTGTAATATAGTAAGTGATAAAAAGCTGTTTATAATCCTATGTAATAAAAGGCTAATATGCAAATTGACCGAATGGCAGAATGACCAGTCACTCTGATGTGCACTGACCACCAGGGGGCAGATGCTCAATGCAGGAGCTGCCCTCTGGTGGTCAGTGTGCTCCCACAGCGGGAGCGCCGCTCAGCCAAAAACTGGGCTCATGGCTGGTGAGTGCAGCAGTGGTGACAGGAGCCTCTCCCACCTCCACTGCAGGCGGGTGGTAAGGAATGAGGGGTCCCAGACTGTGAGAGCCCTGGACTGTGAGAGGGATGTCTGCCTTCCAGCTTAGGCCCTCTAAGCCGGCAGGCGGACATCCCCTGAGGGATCCCGGACTGCAAGAGGGTGCAGGCCGGGCTGAGGAGACCCCCTCCTTCCCTGCAGTGCACGAATCTTGTGCACTGGGCCTCTAGTATATTATAAGACAGGTATCAAATTATAATGTTGTATACTCAAAAAGTAAGTATACATAGCATACTACTATTTTGGAGGAAAAAGTGTATTTATGCATAGACAACCAAAAAAAAGAATGTTTGTTTCTGGGTAGAGGCTTATGCATCATTTTTATATTCTTCATGCTTTCCTTTCCTTTTTAAATTTTCCACGATAAACAAGTATTCGTTTTGTGAGTAGGGAAAGTGTTATTTTAGAAAATGGTGGGAACTGGGAGGGCAAGGATCACTCAGAAACTGTTTATAAAGCATATATTTACAGTCACTGCAAGCATTCCCATTAACAGAGGGACATTAGCACTTGCAAAGGAGCTCGTGCAGGCTGTGTTGTGTGGATGTGTGTGCAGAACCCAGTGATCTTTATGCAAAAGGCATACACAGAATTAATAATCCGTACAGGTTTCTCTTTCCATAGATTGATTGACTTAAACAGTCTTTAAAAGCAGGATTTGGGGATGGTAAAATAAACAACGCAATGCGACGTTGTTTAGACCTCCCAAATTACGGTTTATTCCATCCATGTCCTTCACCCCCGGACTCTGGTGCAGAAGAGCTGTGGGGATTTCTGGGTGTGTCCCAGTTCATCTGTGTTCTGTTGGGGACGGGGGTCCAGGGAGGAGAGATCTGAGGAGCCGACGCTGCCCTGCAGTGTTTCGGGTTCAGCGGCACAGCCCCGGGTCCTAACAGTGGAGACGGAGCAGGAGAACTTGACCAACACTGACCCGCTTCCATGCATAAACGTCACACATGCAGCACAGCTGCCAGCTGTTTGGAAACATTTTCTTCTTTTCTGACTTAGTTCTGTAACGAGGACGGTCAGCTCAGATGGGGCACACCCCCCTTTCCCTCCTCTCTGCTCTGCTCCCTCCAGGACACCCTGGGTGACCTTCCTAACAGGTCACATGGGGTAAAATGCGCTCCCCTCTCCCCAGTGCGGCCTTCAGTTTGCTCGGGGGACCCATTGTCATTGCCCGGTGGGCTGAGCACACTCCTTGCCCGGCTGCTCTGTGAGCCGCGCTGGGCCGCTGCTGGCTCTAAACACCTGTTTCTGACTCTGGCGTATTCTCAGGAATCAGGGTTCACCTTCTAGAGGCCCGGGGGTGACGGGAGAGCCCCAGCCCCCTCTGAGAGTCTCCAGCGGCTCTTTCGCAGGATGACCCTGAGGGGTGCCCGTGGGGAGATGCCCTGCGGAAAGTGGTGGCAATGGGGATTTTCTGGGGGCCGGTGCTCTCCTCACCGCAGCTCACCTGGAAACATCACGGAGAGATCTGGTCTCTCTCAGGAAATATTGGGGGGGGGGTGTTTTGAGAAAGTCACTGGAAGTCATTGCATCACGTGCTGAGGGTGACAGTCTCCCCACCTCACGTGAGTGAAAGGCCAGCAGGAATCACACGCTTTGGCCGGTGGAGGGCAGCCTCCCCTCCATTGCTTTCTGGGTCTCCCCCCCTTCCTCCTCCTTCCTGGGATCCCATCAAACCCACGGCCGGGCGGGGCTGAGGGGCACCTCGGCGGGCACCCAGGGATGGTCCGCAGCCTGTGCAGGGCGTGGCACCGAGACATGGGTGATCCTAGACCCCGTCCTGGGCTGTCCTCCAGGCCCCCCGGGGGGACGCCATGACACGCTGCACAGCTGGCTTCATTCCTACCCGCCGGGCCCTGCCTGGAGTTTGTTTGTTTCCTGCGCCTCCTCCCCCAACCTGTGGGTGGGGTGCCGACGCTGCGGCTGGATTGGGGATCGCTTCTTAGAAGTCCTTCTTAGATCGTGCGTTCTCACTGTAGCAGTTGGTTTCTGGTTTTCTCTCTGTATCTTCCATTTTTCCTTTCTCTGGCTCCTTCCCTGAAATATAGACATGTTCCCAGATCTCCGCGGTCTTAAATGACCCCCACTTGGCCATAATGCAGCCATTCCTCCCCATGGCCCATTAGAGAGCCCTTTCTTCCTTCCTTCCTTCCTTCCTTCCTTCCTTCCTTCCTTCCTTCCTTCCTTCCTTCCTTCCTTCCTTCCTCCCTCCCTCCCTCCCTCCCTCCCTCCCTCCCTCTCTTCCTTCCTTCCTTCCTTCCTTCCTTCCTTCCTTCCTTCCTTCCTTCCTTCCTTCCTTCCTTCCTTCCTTCCTTTCCCTCTCTCTCTTTTAAAAAAAATATTTTTATTGACTTCAGAGAGGAAGGGAGAGGGAGAGAGATAGAAACGTCAGTGAGAGAATCATGGATCTGCTGCCTCCTACATGCTCCCTACTGGAGGTCGAGCCCACAACCCGGGCCTGTGCCCTGACCAGGAGTTGAACCCTGACCTCCTGGTTCACAGGTCGACGCTCAGCCCCTGAGCCACGGTGGCCGGGTCAGAGCCCTATTTCTGGACAGCACCTGCCTGGTCGCCATCCTGCCTCCCGTGCGCTCACTCTTCACAGTTCTCGATGCTCCGCCTTCTGCGCCCACACAACTGCCGCTGCTCATGTTTCCGCCCCTGTGACCTCTCTGTGGCCTCTCCGTGGCCTCTCCGTGGCCTCTCTGTGGCTGACGCGGCGTCACTGTGTCGTAGAGCCATGCTCTGGGTGTGGGAGACACCATTCCCCGTCTTCCTGTGCCTGGTGGGCCACGGCTTCCATTTCTTCTCCAGTGGATGCCCTTTGACCTTATCCTCCTGTCACTGGTGGCGTGATTTCCTCTCTCGAGAGCCCCTGGCAAGTGGCGGCCACATGCCCCGTCTGTGCACGACTTCCACATGGGTGTCCGGGCAAAGCCGCTGTCAGCCGCGGTTCTTTCTGCTCTAGGTCCACCGGCTGCTGAGGGGGTCCTGCTGCCCACGGGGCGCCAGATCCCGGGGCGGCACTCAGGGCCACTCCCGGCCAGGACTCTCACCACAGCCTCCACCACGTCGCGGTCACTGCGGCCACGCTCCCGGCGGCCATGTGACACCCTGTGCGCCTCCCTCGGCCCCGCGCCCGGGGCGGTTCCAGTGCAGGCCCTGCCCAGCGAGTGCCCACGCAGTACCTGGAGGGCATGCTCTGCTGTGGAGACACGTTTTCTCCTGCCGCTCAGTGGTCCGGCCCCATCACCGCCAGTGTCCTGCCCGGTCTCTCCCGGAAGCCCGATGCCCTTCGAGCTCCTGTGGCCCTGGCTTTACTGCGTTAGCCCATGCCCCCCGTGCAGTGCCCGTCACAGACCTCCTACCACCAGGTGCTTAGGAAACATGGAAGACTGTGTACCATGAAGCCCTGGGTACGAGAACTTGGTACCCAAATGAACATGTTAAAAAACCCCCACTTAAGAAAACATTTAATAATGAGCAAGCTGAAATAAACATGGGGAGCTGTTTCTATTTTCCACACTGGAGATCTGCTCCTAGAACCTACCAGCGCAGGTTAGGATCTGGATCTGACCCCCAAATTGTAAGGTATCGAAGTAAAACCAAATCAGGTTGAGAGATCGGGGTAGTCGTCTGCATATTAACAGTTGGCAATTTTCCACATAATCTGCCATTCCAACCCTGTCGGCCGTAACTGTATTTCTAACCGAACACCAGGTTGCTTTAAGGTATTAGGCCAATGGAGGCCTAACGCAGTTAATGGTTTTATGGCCAGATTAACTTAAGTATTAAAAAATCACATCTGACGGCGACGTAATGAGCATGGTTATGAAAAGGTGTTACGAATGTAGAATGATCTCCTCCCGCGTCAATCTGTGGTAACCGCGGCCTATGCCGACTTCGTCACCTGTCACCTGAGCATGGCGGCGGTTGAGTGGAGATCTTTGCTGCGTAGCAAGGCGATGTGTTTCTGAAAGTCTCCGGGCTCCCTGTGTTTTACGTGCACGTGTAATTGGTGTGCATGTCCGTGGAAACGTGGCATGAAGCCAAGGGAAGCTGTCATACTTCACGCGCAAAGCGAGGCCCTCCTGCGCCGCAGACGGAGATGAACGGGGGCCGCGTGGGGCGTGCGCTGTGGAGGGCGGGGAAGATGGTTTTTAATCTGCACGTGAGCTAGACTCCCGATGGCAGGTCGCACAGGAAACCCTGCTAATGAGCAGGCCGCGTGTGCAACCTTTTCCTTCTTCTTCCTTAAAGTGAAATGTAAAGTGTCAGGCAACTACCCGCGGCTGACTCCGGGGACGGGGAAGAGCTAATGATTGGCCTTGTGTTTACAATTAAAGTCTGATTTCTTTTCCTAATTTTGGTTGACTGGCCAGGGGTCCTCTGGACTCCTCAGAGGCCTTGTGGATCCTAAATAGATTCTGCTTCGACTCCCAATGACCACGCAATTAAAGGACCTCCGAATGCTACCCTTTAATTGTGTTTATGTTCATTTTCTCTAGGCCTTTGTTCTATAATCTACTTCTAGTACCGTCAGAAATTTATAATTTTGTGTTTGTTCTTTGGTGATATACCACCCCAATTTCCCAATATAGCCCTTCTTTATTACAGACATAACAACAACTAAGGAAATTACCAAGATGCCTGCATGAACTTGGGTGGAAACATGCGGTGGGAGAATGGACTTAACCAGGAGAGGATATGGGTTTGGTAACCAGCTCCGGCCCTGGCCTGATGGGATTAATGCCTTGATCCCTTTGCACTTAACCTCCTAGGTTTAGTTAAAGACAGACATTTTGTTTGTCTTCCAAAGTAAGGTTCTCTTTGTATTTTCTCTGGGAGTCTGTGCGTGAACTTGAATGGTCAGGTGGCTGGATAATGGAGAGCCAACCCTGTCCTTTCTGCCACGGAGGGTCCACTCTTGGGATTATTTCCCATCCCCCCATTCTCCCTTCAGGGCCCGATTCCCTGAGCCTTCCTGGGTGATGGTTAGTTAAGCTGATGATGGAAGAGAGTTAAGGGGGAGGCCCCATGGCAGGCAGGCCACGAATGTTCATTCTAACAGTGACCTCTAACAGGTTCCAAGCCCCTGAAGAATCACTCTGTTAGTGACTAATTAAGGCTTTTTCTGAGAGCAGCCAGGAAAGCAACTTCACCGTTGGGGATTTCAGGCGCACAGGCGCCCGGTGTCTGGCGGGCCTCTCACAGCCCGCCTGGCCCTCAGGCTCCGGAGAGAAGTGGCCCTTGAGGGAGGGAAAAGGGGAAAAGGCACTGATAGGGGTCATCCCAACCCCTAAGTAAAGGAAAGAATGTGTCATGCAAACCCAAACTCATTTGATTTCCTAACAGCCCTGCTTCCTAGTAAACCCCCCCTCAGAGGCGTGGGCCAGGACGTGGGGTGGGGTGGGAGGGGTTCACCTGACTGTGCAGGGCGGCCTCTGGGGCAAACAGGAATCAGCACTGTGAGCCCCCCTCTTTCCCCCTCTCCCTCACAGGAGGCACCTAATGAATGTGAGCCCCCTCTTTCCCCCCTCTCCCTCACAGGAGGCACCTAATGACTGTGAGCGCCCAGGGGCTGGAGGCAGGAGAGCTGAAGTGGAATAGCGGGAGAGGGGTGGTCGCTGTAAAAATGGGCGAAGGTGTAAAACACACTTCCAGGCGGGAGATAAGCAGAGAACAGGCTCATGATCAGAGCAGGCAGGAAAACAGCCCGCAGGGACGCATCTGCCAACCACGGAGGCCTCTGGAGATTTCAGAACCAGGCAGTTCCAAGTCAGGCAATAGCAGCGCCACCGGGATGCGTTTAACAATATCCACCAGCGGTTCTCTCTCCCCTGACATCGCTCTCCCTCCCTCTGCTGCCCCACCGACCAGTGAGCCCTCATGGAGGGCGGGACAGGTGCCACAGAGGTTTCTGAGGCGTGGCCTCGGGGGCACCGAGAAGATTTGGGGCACAGGTGGCGTTTGGTGGGAGGTTGGAGGAGAGAGGGCTTTCTCTTGCACGAGGAGAAGGTCCCTGGGCCAGGGGTGGCGGGAGGGACATGTGTGCAGAGCTGGGGCGCAGAGGGTTCTGGTCCTGCTCCCTGTGTCCCAGGGGCAGGTGGCCGGTGCCATCCCCAGAGGCTTGCACAGCTTTGCAGGGACCCCTGCGCCACAGCGGCCCCACACAGAGCAGAGGGTTCCCGGGTCCCCCGAGGCCCGCGGCTGCTACGGGGAGCCAGGGGGCCCAGGGCAGAAAGGGGTGCAGAGCCCACATTTGGGGCTTCCTGTGGCATCACCCGGGGGCAGAGGGCACATTCCAAAGGGGCTGGGCCGAGGCCATCTTGGAGGAAGGCGCTATCGATGAGGACATTTGAGTTAATATAAGAAACGTTTATGATGGGGGGTGGTTGGGGGTTATTGGGGGGATGAGGACACATTTGTAATACCTTCACCAATAAAGAAATTAAAGATAAAAAAAGAGAAAAGTTTATGAGATAAAGTTGTGGACCGTTTTTTGTGCCGGCTGCGAGTGGAGCCGGGATTTCCAGGCCCAAGAGCGTGCACCGGAGACAGTTATGGTCCCTCAGACGAGAGGAGAGCCGCTGTGAGGCGGAGGCCAGGGCCGGGCGGGGAGCTGGTGGGCAGAGAGGAAGCAGTCGCGTGGAAGTGAGTGGCGTTCGGAAAGCCGGGTGGGCTGTCCAGAAACCAGGTTTCAAAGGGCGTCACCGACTCCTCAAGCCCCAGTGAGACCCAGAGAAAGTAGCAGAGGGAGGAAGGAGAGGAAGGGTTGTGGTGGGTGGACAGCGGAGCGAGGGTGCCTTATTGGGAGCCAAAGAAGAGATTAAATTCGGGAGGATTTTCTAGAAGAAAAGGAAGACGTAACCCTAAGGGCTCTAGCTCCGTTCCTGAGAGCTGGGGCTGGAAGGACCTTCTCAGCCTCTTTGGGAAGAAAGGCCGAACCCCCTTCCTCAGAGCCGGCCCCCACACAACACACAGGGCCAGACCGTGTGGAGGGGCTGGAGCCCGGTTTCTTGTCCTCTTGTAAAAAGCGCACACGCAATTTTTACCGAATATAACCCCAGACAATAAGCGGTTTCATTTCAATCTATCAAAAGGGAAGTTTCTTTAGTTCATTCTCACAAGTATTTTCTGATTGAACCCAAGGTGGAGGAAGGAATACAGACACAGCTTTACATGCTAATTACCAGTGGCAGGTCCCTGTATTTGAAATTGACAATTAGGGTTTTCCTACCCAAAACCCAATGCCCCCTCCCCCAACAACCCCGGGTGCTACAGTTCCATGGCGGGCCAGTCAGAAGCAGTGTCTGTTGTCAAGGTCTCTTTGTCCGGTAGCTTTGCTTCTACTGCACTTTTTCTGACACACAGAAGCTAAGTTTTGGTTGGAGTATGTTCCAAGTTTCAAACTGTCACTGTAAATTTATTTAAAGTTTCTTTCATTTTATTTATAAAAGAAAAGAACCAATTCTTCACCATTCTGCATCTCCAAAGGCTCTGGCAAATATATAATCTCTTCCATTGAGACTCATAATGCCATCCTTGAGTAGAAATCGCCATTGGTTTTTACTTCTGAGTACCTTCTCACATTGGCATACAACCGCGTGTTCAGTATCAAAGACTTCCTGTCCCTCATCACTCAGGTCATCGTCACTATTGAGGGGCTCCTCTGCTACCTGCCCACCTTCAGCTCCATCTTTCTCTTTGTCTTCCTCCTCATCGTCATCATCGTCATCATCGTCTCCTTCCTCATCTTCATCTTCTTCTGATGATGTGTCCCCAGTGCCATCAACTTGCAATGCCAGCGGGGCCCGTTGTTGGGCAGGCTGGGCCTGTGGTCGCTGTTGGCCAGTTGCCGTTGCCTGCGCTGGTGCTGGTGTAGGTGCTGCCGCTGTTGTAGGCATGACTTGAGTCTTATTTCCTGTAAATAAGATTTGCTGAGGCTGGATGCTGACACCCGTCGGTGGTGAAATCCCGCCAGGAAGAGGGGCCAAAACCTGTTTTATGACAAGAGCCTGTCCTCCACCAGGCTGCATTGGTGGCATAACCTGTTGTTGTAGAACCACGGACTGCTGAGGCTGAACGATATACTGAGCGCCATTGGCGGCTCTGACCACTTGAAGAAGCTGGCCTGAATTTGTTAATATCTGTTCGACAGGAGTCACACCTGCAGGGCGTGCTAAGGGGGCCGCGGGAGCAGCAGCAGCACTCCTGTTGGATGCCTTCATACGCTGTATCAGCTGAGAACCAGGAGCAATGACTTGTGGTGCTGCGGCCTGTGGTGCTGCAGGAATAAGGACCCGCGCAGTCTGCGCTCGCGGAGGTACCGCAGGCTGTGGCTGAGCTTGCTGCTGCTGCTGGTGATGGTGGTGCTGCTGTTGAACTTGCAATAAAAGCTGCTGCTCTTCGGAAGGAAATCCATCGACTGCCCTAGACTGCATCAGTTTATTCTCCCATAGAGTTTTTAGTTCCATCAGAACTTGTTCATCGACTCCATCATCCAAAAAGATGTCTCTCACATCATTAATAACATCTTCGATCACGGATCTGTATAACTTAGGCACGGTGTTTGTATTTGCCGAGTTCGCCATTTCCACACACAACACAACCAAGAGGGGGCAACCCGAGAAAACAAGCTAAAAAACAAAACCAAAGGGGGAAAAAGAAAACAAAACACCGGAGAGTGACTCAAGCAAGCCGGGGACGGGGGGGGGGGGGGGGATGGTAAAACAAAATCGGATCCTGAAGTAGAGGGGAGCGGTGAGAGGAGGGAGTGGGCAGTCCTCCCGTGTTGTGGTCCAGCCCCAGCAGGTCCAGGGGTTCCCAAAGGTGTGTACGGAGTCGGTGAAGAATGAATGACACGGAGACAGCGTTCAGTTGATCAGCAGAGCCAGGTTCTCTTGCCAGGTCCTCCAGACAGGTTCTGTCTTTCTTGTCCTGTTACATCTGTATTTATACCAGTTGATTTTAATCCTATCCATTCTATTCCAAAGGTTAGGGCGTGTGTTAATCTAGTTCTGTTGAGTTTAATCCTGTCTAGGTTAATCTCTGTGTTCCATTATAAGGACTATTCCAAGATCTACTGCTAAGCTACAAGGAAGTGACTGAAGGAGATTATCCTACCCAGTAAAGGTTATGTCCTCCCAGCCCTGCTGCTTGCCTTCCCTGGGACTGCCCTGTGCCAGTGAGTCTCCAGGGGTACAGGCTTTGGTGCTTTCCCTGGCGGGCAGACCCCTGGGGATGCGGGCCCAACAAGTCCCAAATTTATTGGCAACAGTCTTAGTCCAAGTTCTTCATAAGTAGTACATGGTATTTCTGTAACACTAGGGGGTTTCACTGATTTATTCTCTTCCTTAGTCCTGTTAATCCCTAACTCCAGGGAAAAATCCCTTCCTGGGGAAACAACCTTTCTCGGGGTGGTGGCCTTGGTTGGAACACATAGCGCTAAGGAGGGGAGCAAAGATATTAAGAACAGTATGCCAGGTCCCTTGAAACATATGCTGTGCAGATGTTTCTTCCCTGCAGCGACTGTTGGACCGGCTTCCGGCAGAGCCCTTGAGCTGGGGACATGGGCCTTGTCCTCAGAACACTGCCCAGCCTCAGAGGGGCAATGTGTGAAAGGTAGTTCCAAGAACTTGGGGAACTACAGGTTCCCCTTTTTCCTTTTGTTGTAGAAAGCGTGAACTTTACATGGTAGACTGCAGAGAGCCATCGCCGGTCAGGGCCCAGGGAGGCGGGACTGAGGGGTCTCAGGGAAGGACTGGCATGTGCTGATCTTGACTCTTGGCTTCTTGACTCCTGAGGCTTGGGAATCAGGCGAGACTTGCTTGCACCAGGCGCCCACCCAGGAGAAGGGAGTGGACTGAGCTGGGGGACCCGCCACCCACAGGCCCGCCGACTTGGAGCTGAACATGGATGGAAACAGGTTCGCCTTGGCATACAAGTGTTGCCTGTGGCCAGACTCCCCTGGGGACGGGGCTGTGAGTGACGGAGAGAGGCTCCTGGATTAAGTGACCCCAGACGAGGGAGGCAAGACATTTGCTCCAGAAAAGGGCTCACGGCTGAGCCTGGGGAGGCCGGCGCCCACTCTGCCCCGGACCTGGTGTGGGAGAGAACCACACGTTTGAAACACCAGCGCCGGGACAGGGACCCCGCGGCTGGGCCCTGGGGGGAGCGCATGGTTCCTTTGTAGGAAGGGACGACCGGCTAAGAGCGGTTCTCAGCCTGTGGGGCGCGACCCCTTTGGCTGTCGAACGACCCTTTCACAGGGGCTGCCTAAGACCATCCTGCATATCAGATATTTACATGATGATTCATAACAGTAGCAACATTGCAGTTATGAAGTAGCAAGGAGAGTAACTTTATGGTTGGGTCACCACATGAGGAAGTGTATTTAAAGGGCCGGAAGGTTGAGAACCGCTGGGTAGAACCAAACATGCGGTGAGAAAGTGATCGGGGCCAGTGTCGTTTCTCCCAGGGTCGCTCTCTGCTGGAGACTCTGGTCTCTGGTGTGTGTTTCCCGCCTGCATCTGCGTCCCACCCGTCAGGAGGGAGTTCTCATTAGAGAGGCGGCGCTCTGATTCAGATGGGGAGGATTTCCTCCTGGGGGGCCAGCCAGGAAGGCCCCTCCCCACCCCCTGGGCTGGTGAGGTAGGAAGAGGGGGTGGAAATAAGAGAGCACCTCGTTTTGGGGGAGGGTAGGCCTGGGAGACCCAGTGGGGGAGGAGGGCTGCCCTGGTGCTTCAGTCTCGGGGATGTGTGGGGTGGTGCTGGCGACAAAGACAACTTGGGGCTCCGCTCTGCCGGCGCGTGGGGTGTGGGCTCCAGCTGCTGACCTGAATGGCCCCTATGCCCTCGGCTGGGGATGCCAGCATCCCCTTAGGGCAGCGGTTCTCAACCTTCTGGCCCTTTAAACACAGTTCCTCATGTGGTGACCCAACCATACCATTATTTCCGTGGCTACTTCATCACTGTCATGTTGCTACTGTGATGAATCGTCATGTAGATATCTGATATGCAGGATGGTCTTAAGTGACCCCTGGGAAAGGGTCGTTCGACCGCCAAAGGAGTCGCGACCCACAGGTTGAGAACCGCTGCCTGAGTGTGAGAGGGAGGCGTTCCCTCACGCTTTGTCCACTTGGTGACAAGTGTCCAGGCAGCATCGACGACGGGAGGAGGAAAGGCTCCGGCCCCCCCAATGCCTTCCGCCTGCGTAAGAGTGTGTCTCTGCGGCCCCGTCACCCAGAGAAGCGTTGCCGAGGCCTCCCGGGCACGGGCACCGCTCGGTGCTGGAAGCCAGACGGCGGCCCCTCCCCGCCGGGAGGACAGACGGCCGTGCGCACCGAGGGTCGCGGTCCAGCCGGACACGCTGAGAGATGTGTGCACGGGGGGTGGGGGTGGGGCTTCCCAGCTGCAGGCGCTCCCCAGCTGTGTTGGATTTTTTTTTTGGATGAGGGATTTTTGCAAGAGAACCATAGAGATATAGACTTGACAGGTTGATTTCAGCGAGAGCCTGAACCAGTGCCTAGAATTTCCTATCGCGGACTCCTTGTCCTATGAAGTAATTGAAGTGTTTATTGCTTAGGCCCGTGGTTGGCAAACCGCGGCTTATGAGCCACATGCGGCTCTTTGGCCCCTTGAGTGTGGCTCTTCCACAAAATACCATGTGTGGGTGCGCATGTACAGTACGATTGAAACTTCGTGGCCCATGCGCAGAAGTCGTATTTTGTGGAGGAGCCACACTCAGGGGGCCAAAGAGCCGCATGTGGCTCGAGAGCCGCGGTTTGCTGAGCCGCAGTTTGCCGACCACTGGCTTAGGCAATGTCAGTTTTCGGTAGCTTTCCACCACGTTCTTTGCCAGTTTTTGCATTAAAGCACGCCAATGAAAAAGCTAAAATTCTGCATTGTTTTGGCTGTGATTACCATTCTTTTTCACTTAATTTATGTAAAGAGAAAAAGAGATGGTTTTCTAACTTCAGAAAAAATGTCCTTTTTTTTTTCTTTTTCTTCCCTCCCTCCCTCCATTTCTTCTTTGCTCTTTGAATTATTTAAAATAATGTCAATAAAGTAAAAGCCAGTGGGTTTAATATTACCTTGTTGAATTAATTTATATTCATTTTCAGCTAACAAATGAACAGTGAGTAAAGTTTCCTATAATAAGCAAATAAGCATAGTTATTAACCTCAAGGTTATGAAATGAAATATCACTTATAAACCAGAACCTCGCAGGAGAACTCCTTGAATATGGCCGACCCAGGGTTCAAGTCTGCAGCGATGAGACGGGGCTTACGCAGAAAGACGATAAGAAAGCCTTCACTTCAACTCGGGTGACATTTATGTCCTTAGTGTGAGTTGCGAATACCCTGCATTACTTATCTTCATCTGAGCTTTCACCGTGGGCACCTGAGTTTTAAATATCCTGCCGCTTCCCCCTTATCTTCATCGTAAACTGTGCAAGGCTCGCGCAGCGATTTGTGTTCGCAATATTCTCTCGCTCTCCTGCTGCTAGAAGCTGGGATCCCTATTTTAACTTGAGTTGGATTGAGACTCTGGTTAGGAAGTTGGGCTTATACATTCTACGGGTCACAGGTCGTCATCTTTTTCTCAGCGACTTGCAAGGGAACGTCATGTGTGAACACATTAGCCCTTTGTCATGTGTGCTGCAAACATTTTGCTCTATGTGCTGTGTGTATGTTGAGCCTGCAATAATTTTTGCTTTAGAGAATTTTTATGTTGTCAGATGAACAATCTTCTGATGTTATCGTTTCTGGCTTTTTCCTAGTAGATATGGTTAAAGAGACTTCCTTCCCACCAGGATTATAAAAGCAATGAATACATTTTCTTCTATTATTGTCATGGCTTCAGAGGTAACTTTATAATCTTTGATTCATCTGGAACTTATTGTGGCATAAAAATAAGTTAGGAGTATAGGCATATTTATTTGGGAAATAGGTAGTCTACTATTTCGATAAAATTTACTGGGTTTATCTTTCTCTACTCCTTCGGTGCCACCGTAACCCCACACTCATTTTCACACCTGGTTCCACCTGTGGAATTTATATTCGATGTCACGCATCTGTCCAGCTGGGTACTGGCGCCACCCTCTCACTGTAACGGCGACTACGGCTTTAAGGGCATATGATAATTGGTAGGACAAGCTCTCCCATGTAATCCTACCCTTCAAGGGATGTCTTGGCCCTTCTCGCATCATGTTCTTTCAGGTTGTATGAACAGTGCTTACCTAGAGAAGAGGCATAAAACGAATAAAAATAAAAGAGAGAAAAATAGCGTGTACTACAGCAGGCATTAAAAAGTTAATTAATCGGTAATTTCCAGGAAAACAAACTGCAAAACCCCACGCGCTTGCATAACCAAGCCAAACCCCAGGACACGTGGGCTGAGGCTGGGCAGGCTCCCGCCTTCCACCTCACCGCACGCCGAGGCCGCCCTGGTGCCGGGCCAGCGCCCACCGCCCAGCCTGTCCCCTCCCACGGCGAACGCAGCTCGTGACGAAGCGCCCCAGAATGTCGGTGACGCTTTCATGGCTGTTGCTCACGACGTAGTGGGGAGACATGCTTTCCTTCCCGTCTCTGGCTCCCGCCTCACGCAGTGCTTTGCTGGATGCGCCCTGGTTCACACCGCCCTTCCATGTCGCGGGTCCTGCCCGGGACGGTTCATGACGCGAAGGCCCGCGTCACCTACAGCTCAGCCCCTTCTCAAAGCGGGTTCCAGCACAGAGACCCTGCGGGCTGCTCTGCAAAAAAAAAAAAGGTTCCCTGGGCAAAGGAGTTTGGGAAACAAGAGGTGAGATGGACATGTGCATTCAGACATATCTATTTGCAGTGCGAAGGGACTTAGAAAACTGCCAAGTCCTCTAATAAAGGCCTCCCTAGACCTGCCCCCGTGTTTTCCAAACTTATTTGACCAGGGAAGGTATGTTCCCTCTGGACACAACTGGGACGTGCTGAGCCACCAGAGTGGCCCAGGCACCGGCTGCGGGGGGGGGGGGGTGCAGAGCCCCGAACACCTCCCAGACCTCTGGCTTGGATGAGTGCACGTTAGTGTTGTCACTGAGTGGGGTCGAGAACAGACACGGGGGGCCATGCCAGACCCACTGCGTGTCGGAGCCTCTGGAGGGTTGCGTGGAGATGGTCAGCGAGGGGCGCGCCGGCCGGGGCCCAGGCGGGAGGTCAGCCCCGAGGAGCGGTGGTGCCACGCGTGCTCTGGATTCCAGAGTGCTGTCTGAAAGGCCCATGGAAAGTGCACGGATGTTCCCTGAAGGGTCAGCAGTACATCACTGACACTCGCCATGGAGCCTCAGTTGCTTGCTTTCCGGTAAAGCACAGATCAGCCCCTTAGGGATGGAAAGGAGAACTGATGGGTTTTGAGGGGAGGGCCAGCGAAGAAGCAGTCTGAAGTGGTGATTTCCAACCTTTAGAGGAAATCTTTTACTTACTTCTGTGAATCCTCACCCGCGGATATTTTTCCATTGATTTTAGGGAGAGTGGAAGAGAGAGGGAAAACAGACAGAAACATCGATGTGAGAGAAACACATCGATGGGTTGCCTCCTGCATGTGCCCCGACCAGGGCCTGGGCTTGGGAGGAGCCTGCAACCCAGGTACGTGTGCCCTTGACCGGAATCAAACCCGGGACCCTGCGGTCCACAGGCCGACGCTCTGTCCACTGAGCCTAATCAGCCAGGGCTGGGCCTCTCTTTAATGCTAATTTTTTTCAAACCTTTCCACTGTCCGCACATTCTAGGCTTACTATTCTTGGATTGAGAAACTATGTCCCGACCGAAACTCGAGTGAATGACCTCGGAGAGGAAGGGGTGCGCCCTGAGGGAGCAGTGAGTTTGCTCAGCTCGCTGCCCGCAGCGCTCACAGGGACTCCGAGCCCGGACCCCTGCTTCCAGACCCTTGGACTCGGGCAGACACCGCGCTCCCACCCTACGGGCTCGTGACAAAGTGGAACCAGAAGCCGCGGGGTGGGGTGGGGGGAGAGGCCGGCACGATTTGTAGGTCCAGCGTCTGGCATCTTTCCAGCCTGGGACCATTTTAGCCAAAACCGCGCTCTCTGCCTGGCTCCCCGTCACTAACCAGGCGGCTTCCCAGGAGCTCCCTGCCTCCGTGGCCTTAACTATCACAAGGGGCGACAGCGGTAGCTCTTCTCGCCTCCTCGGCCCAGGAGCAGGTCAGGAAGAGAAATGGCTGTGAAGCCAGAGGAGGGGAAAGTGCTCTGAGACGCGGGTTTCATGGCTGCATTTTAATGTGGCTCTCCGCTGGGGCCCCTGAAGGGAGCAGCCCCCCGGGAAGGGGGGCAGTCATCAGGCTCGCCCTCGGGTGGCTCCATTTAACCTGGCGCTCAAGTTGATTAGCGTATTGTCTGGAGATTGCAGGAACTTCAAGCTCTGCTCCAGCTTTCCCCTTTTGATATAATTTTAATGAGATTTCCCCCTTTCTTCTATTGCATGGCAGGCGACCGCGAGAATAAATATAAAGAAGTTTTTAAAAATGCAGGAAACAGGAGGGCCGGGGAGATGGAAAGCGCAGGGGGTCCGGTGGGGGACGGGCGGAAGGCTGTTCTCAGATCCGCACGGGTCTCCTGATGGCTTTGCAATTCCTGGGGGCACGTCCTCATGTGCCAGGCGCTCGGCAAGATAAGAGAGGACGCCGACCAAGGCTGCTGCGAGAAACGTCTATTTAAAGAGTTTAAAAAGTGCCACATTCCCTACAAGAAGCTCCCGCTCTGGCCCAGGCCTCCAGGAGTTTCCTCTGTGTTGTACAAGCCAGGCGAGTCCAGCCTCTCCCCACACGAGGGCCTCTAGCATGTTTCTCTCGTGTGCGATGATTGGAGGGGCGTGGTTTCCATGCGGCCCATCAGGTAACACGTAAAGCCATTGTTCCTGAATTGAGGTTGTTATTCTGAATTAATCGAGGCGACCTTCGCGAATGCTAGTAACTGTCACTGACCAGCATGTCACTGGCTGGGGAGGGTTGGTTCGTTTTCCTTTCCCGGGAAGGAGTGTGTGTGTGTGTGTGTGTGTGCACGCGTGCACACATGTGCGCATGTGTGTATGTTGAAGTGGGGGGGAAGAGTGGGGTCACTCGTTAAGGCCAGTAGCTTGGAGGAGTTAGGCTAGACTTTGAACCCCAGTCTGAGTCTTAGTCAAGCTCTTCCCTGTACCAAGTTGACTCAGAGGTGGCACAAGTTCCTACTCGTGTTTCCACTCCGAAGGGGCTGCCTGGGGCTGGGCGCAGGGAGCCGATCGCTGAGAGTCGAGGCAGGAGAGGCTGGGCGAGCGCGTCCCATAGGCAGTGCCTGTGCCTTCCCTCGGTGAGGAGCCCTCCTGCACCGCTTCCCCATTCACTGCCCGAGGCTTCTTTCGGGGCAAGTCCTGGGGCTCGGGGGGAAGGAGGAGAAGCAGAACGTGTGAGCACAGAGAGAACGCCCTCGGGCCTGGACATCCGAGATGGGAAGGTAGGGTCCCCAGTGACCTGGGAAGCCCCCAACCCCCTCCAACGTTCCATAAATCCTCTCATCGCCTGCTGGTTAGCGGTTTATTCGTGCACAGGAGTGAGTCTATTTGGGGTGGAACCTTCCAGGAACTGAGTGGAGTCCCTTTTGCTGAAGCAGGACAGCCTGTCCCTGGGAGGAAGGCGCTGTGTTCCCGTGAACTGGGGAGCTACCGCTGCTGTAAGGACAGCCGCTGGCCCTAGCAGGACAGGAACAGCCTGGGTAGAGTGTGGCCAAAGGAGTGGGCAAAGGCTGCCCCTGCAGACGCCATCGGGACACCAGGGGGCACATCCCTGGCGTGGGGGAGTCAGATCACGGACGACTCATGGCCAGGGGTGTGGGCATGACGTTCACCAGGTCACTGTCTGCTTTTCTCATTATTTAGGAAGAACTGTAGGGCTTTCTCTCCGGAAAGAAATGACTCTGACGTGACTAACTCTGCTCTGCCGAGTTTTCTCACTGTTCACTGAGCCGCTCACGGCTGCCAGCACCGGCCCCGTTGTCAGCTCACATCCTCAGAGTGTTCGGTACAAAGAGGCCGGCTCCCCTGGCTCCAGGCGCCAGCCCAGCGGCTCGGTCCTGACTGTACATGAGAATCCCCGGAGGGACTATTAGCAGCGCCGATGGCTGGGCTCTGCCCGCAGGGAAGCTGGTTTAATTGGTCGAGCTGGGACCCTCGCCCTGGAATTTTCCAACGGCTCCCGAGGGTCGTCAGGAGCAGCCGGGACGGAAGGGCTGCTCGGATGGTTGACTCATCCTGCATGCCCGCCAGCTCCCCCGGCTCCGGGCTGTGCCAGCGCTCGGGTGGCGCCGTGTGCATTCGAGGGAGCTGCCCTCTGCCAATGTGCGCCACTCCGGCGGGCACAGCCCCGTGGGCACAGGGCTCGGGGAGCAGGGCCCAGTCCGGTCTCAGGTCCCTGGAGCCTCCTGGTTTGGTTCTGTTGCTCCTCAGGGTCCCTCCTGGCCTGGGCCTCGGGCAGTGGCACCCGGTAAAGACGTTCAGGAGAAACGTCTGCAACGGGAGTCTGGAAGCTCGACCGATCTCCTCAATCGAACTCACGAAAAGGTTTAAAACAACCACTTGACGTCTCTGAAACTGTCCCAAGGGCACGCAGCCCACAGAGACATGTTGATTTTAGAAAAGCTACGTCTCTGTCAGAACAAGGAGTTGTGGCATTTGAGCCCCAGCCCATGCGTCCCTTTTGCACTCAGCTCAGTGTGATGGACGCCCAGCTCCGTCCTGCTGGGAGCTGGGTGCCCCCTGGCAGCGTCGCCCTGAGCACCTGCGGGCTCCCTGCTCTCCCGCTGTCCTTGCTGGCAGGCGAGCCTCAGACACTGGCTCCTGGAGCCTGGTCCCCGGGCTGTAAAGCATAGGGACCGATGGGAGAGGCCCTGGTGGCCGGCTGGCCGACGCCACCGCTGGGACCCGGGGAGCCCCGCACCCACCCCAGGTGGTCAGTGAGGGCGCCGTTCCCTGGTCTGCCCAGCTGGCGAGTCGCCCGCAGGGGCCGAGCCTTCCCAGCTGAGGCCGAGAGCCGCGGAGCAGAGACAGAAGCCTCTGCTGCGTGCGTACAGCGGATGGTCTTGGTTTGCCCCGGAGTCGGAGGGGCTGCTACGCGGTAGGTCACCCGAGTGGCTCCGGTGGCGATGGGACTGTTTTCCATAAGCGAGTGGCACCTTCCTGGCCTCCTGGATGAGGAGAGCAGGTCCCGGGCCTGGTCACGCAGGGCAGCCTGGTCCACAGAACTCCCTGGCGGGCTTCTCCGTGGTTCTGTTCCCCTCTGCAGCATGTGAGTCACAGCGCAAGCCCTGGGCTCCTCAGTGCGACCGAAGATCTGAAGGAAGAAAACGTGCTTTTAATTATTTGCAAAACATCGCTATTTGGCTGGAAAGCATTACTGCAGAACTCGTCTCATTTTTGTCCCCGTAAGAGGTGCATCATATACAGTACCGGCTGGCAAACCAGGAAACCTGGGCTGGAGTCTGGCTGCAGGACTCTGGACCCGCCATTTCAATCCCGCAGCCTCGGGAATGTTCTAAAACCCCAAGGCTCCTGACTGGGCAGTTGTCAGAACCCTCCCAGGGCTAACATTCGAGATGACTCCTGAAGGCCCGGTAGCTTCTAAGTTTTCCTGCCTTTTGGACAGAATTTGGCACCGTCTTCCGGTATTTAGCAGACCCTTGGGCCCAGGAGTTTCACTGGTACACACCTAGCCAAGAGGAGGCTTGCGTATGTTCTCGAGGTAGTTCAAGGTGTTTGTGATTGTTTGACATCAGAAAATGTTAGAAGCAACCTAAATCCATAGGGCAGCGATTCAATAAGCAATGACACATCTTGTTTGTTTGTTTGTTTTCATGTCACCAGTTTTTAATGGGCTTTTCCTTTACAAAAACACCTGACCATCATGCCACGCGGCCAGCACTGGATGCAATCCTGGGCCACAGTCTGCACACTCCTCTGCAGCTGGTCCTGTGGTGGCAGAGCCTTTCATTTCCCCTTTATTGTTTACTAGGGCCCCTGCATTATCTTCGAAATAAAGAAACACGCCATCTTTTCTGCGGTGTGACTCTCGTCCTCGAATTACCGGCGCTGGATGCACCTTCTTTCTGAGCTCTGGTTTGCCTTCTTTGACTGTGGCATCACCATGTCACCCACACTGGCAGCCGGAAGCCTGTTCCGTCGTCCCTTCATCCCCAAATATACAGATTTTTGGCTCCTGTGTGGTCAGCACAGGTGATCACGGCTCCGACCGGAAGACCCAGGGAAATCCAGAATTTCGCCCCGGAGGACCCGCCACGTCCTCTCTTCGCGACATCTTGGGCCCCCGAAAAGGATCGCGATGACACATCTTATCGTCAATGGCACATGATGGTGACCCCAGGACGAGAGAGGCCTGTAGGCCCCAGTGAGGAAATGTTGTCAACACCGAACGTTAAGCGAAGGAGCCATGGGCAGAGCGGCTCACACAGGAGGATCCTGTTTTTGTGCAAAACCCCAGGCTGCTGCTTTGGTCCTTACAACGGCTTGGGAGACGGCACAGCGCAGGTTGCAAGCTGGGTTCTTGGCCTTTGATCACGTTCTAGGGAACCTGAAACGCTCGTTTTCAGCAAAGTGCTCCAGTTTCAGCCTTATTTCAGAGGAGGGGATGCTCACGGCCTCTTTGTGTTTTGGGGACAGTGGGGTAGACGGGGAGGTGGAATAGAAGCGTGTCCTCAGTTTAGGCATTTCGGTGCCATTTAAAATGTTTACCGAGTGTATTCATGTATAATTAAATACATACATACAAGTTTGTCATCTGCTGTGAATTTGACTGCTACTTTCTGAAACCAACGTTTTGGGTTCAGAAAAAAAGAATTTGTAAACATCTGTGAAGTCCCTATTTTTTTAAAACATATTTTTATTGATTTCAGAGAGGAAGGGAGAGGGAGAAAGAGTTAGAAACATCAACGATGAGAGAGAATCATGGATCGGCTGTCTCCTGCATGCCCTCTACTGGGGATCAAGCTCGAAACCCGGCATGTGTCCTGGGAAATGGAACCCAGGACCTCCTGGGTCACAGGTCGATGCTCAACCACTGAGCCACGCCGGCCGGGCTCTATATATTTTAAAAGTAAGTTGGGAGATGGGGAACTCATCTACATTGTCTGTTGATGATAAGAAGGAAATACACGTGACACACAGTTCGCACTTCCCCTGCCTGCCACTGGCTGTAAGCCTTCAAGGTGTGAGCCCTAAGAGTTGCGGGCCAGGTAGAAGGCAGGAGCAATCGGGGTGACGCTCTGTCTGCTGTTTAATTAAACTGTAATATGAAGCAAAACAAATTAAACATCGGCGCTACTGCAAGTGCCACCGAGTGTGGACAGGGATGCTTTAACGTGATGGCTTCCCGAGGATATTTTAAGTGGACAAAGGGAAAATGTGCCAACCTCGCCGCTCACGTCCTTCCTTGAAAGCACTCCTGTGCGGCACCCGTGGAAGCAGTGCTGTCGGAGGCGGAGAGGGTTTAATCAAGAGCAGAGAAGCCAGAGGGGGCAAAAGGAAGGAAACGTAAAGGCCGCTCTCAGCGGGCTCCCGGGCCTTATATTTCAGTCCGTTATAAAAGTGTCTGTAATGCGTTATATTCATGTGTTAAACATTTAAAGTAGAGAATATATTTTGTTACCTTCCCTTGGTTTCAGTCAACAAAAACATGTGGCCTTATGAGTGAATCTAACTGTCCGTACAACGCCTTGACCTACTTTCCTCTCCGCCTGCTGGCAAGGACCCATCGGGCTGGTGTTTGTCTTGGTTCTGATATCCAGCACTTGCCCCTGGTACCCACTAGGGGTCATGCTGTCTCCACGGGGAAGTGCCGAGTGGGCGGGGGCGTTGCTACTGTGGTGGGTGCAGGAAGATGCCTTTGCACTGCGTTCCTCCACGTTACTGTCTAGAGCAGTTCCCAACCATTTTCGGCCACGCCCCCCAAGCACCTCTAACATCCTGATGCCCACCCCCCTGTAACATACAATTCTTATTCAAAAAGTGAGCTCCTATTCACACGGAGGAAGCCTAAAAGGCCATGAACTTGGTCTAAACAAGCTTCCAGAGAACATGGCATCCACAAAAGAGAAAAATAAAAGAACGAAAAGACAGTTGAAATACTGAGGAAGACATCACTAAGAAAGTGTTAAAAAATAATCTATAATTATAAAAGCCTAAGTGACCGTTCGACCTGTCGACTGAACAGCTGGTCGACCAGTCGCTATGACGTGCACTGACCACCAGGGGGCGGACGTTCAATGCCTGGTGATCAGTGTGCTCCCACAGCCAACCTCCCGCTAACCACCCGTGGTTCCTTCCCCCGGCTGGCCGGCCCTGATTGGCCTTGATTGGGACTGGGTGAGATGGGCCCCCATTGGCCCTGATCACTGGCTGGGCACCCCAGGGGCATTAGCACTTCCCATGCGGTGACCACCACTCAGCCGGGCAGCCGGTTGATACGAATACGGACCCGGCGCTGTGTGTGCGGCTGACTTACAGGAGGCGAAGCTGGTTGACGGGCTTGCACGGTCCCTAAATGTGTGGCAACTCTTGCCCGAAATCGGGTGGCACTCAGAATGGAGGACACTGTGAAACAGGAATAGCAGCAGCGATGGGCACAATATTTCCGTCTCGTTACAGTTTACAAACTCCTTTCGCAGGCAGTGTTTTAACAGCTGGCCCTCCAGTGGCGTTCACTGAGCGGGAACCCGGTGTGAAGACACCTTGCAAGGGGCCCGATGAACCCCCGGGTCCACTTGGGGTCCCCGACCGACCTGGTGACAATAGCGGAAGCAGTTCTCCAGCTTTGATAGGAACAAAAGGGTGCGGAGACCAGCAGGACCCGTTCTCTGGACGCACAGCTTACAGTTTACCGAACAGTTCACTTAAAGTTAAGTGCATGGAGCACACACGCCAGTTACAGTAAAGTGACGGGTGGGGGTGGGGGTCAACGCCAATCCCTCTCCACAAGGACCCAGCAAGACGGCTAGGAGACGAGCTCTGGCCAGCTTGCCCCTGCGCTGGCCCCTCCTTCCCTGCTTGCTGATCCTCTGTGTCTACCCTGGTCCTGCGTCCCCGGCAAGTCCCCCGCGTGGATCGGGGAGACGCAGAGAAGACAGAGGGACCTCGGAGGCTCTGGTGGGAGCTGCTCAGAGTCCAGGGCAGGCGCTCAGCCTTCACGGTCAGGTCGTTACAGCGCCAGTGGGGGCTCCTCCTCACTGGCCTGGGCACATGTTCATGCGGGACGACAGGCCACTCCACAGACTCTCTCTGCTGGAAACCTGGTGACCGAGGCTTCACAGCTCAACCCCCCCAACCCACGTCACGGAGACCGCTTCCTACCGCGCATACGGCATCCCCCACCGCCAGGCGCCGCCACAGGAATGTCAGCAGGCCCCAAGCCAGGGCCTTCTGCGCCATCACTGCGACTAGCTGAAGCCTGAGCGTTTCCCGGTCACACAAGAGTCCCATTCTGTTTTCCTACAAAAATAGCCTGTATGCGTGGGCCCCTGGCCACAGCGGGCCCCTGACCACTCAGTGTCTTCAGGGAATTTCTTTTTAATTGAGGAAGACCTGGCCCATGCTGGCATTGCCCTTCAATAAAAACAGTAGCAAGGGGCTGGGACTTGTCGCTTTATGCATTTAGGAAACTTGCTCGAATAATCTGATTTTTAGGAAGAGAGAGTTTTAGGTCATCGTGTCTTAGTTGCTTTATTTTTCAGTCAAAGTGCAGAGGCAAGTCTTGTGTTTGAGAGCGAAGAGCATTGTTGAGAGCAAGGATGCCGCAGGACGCCATGGGTTACTATGTTGGGGTCTCCTCCGCCTGTGGGCAGGGCTGGCCCTGAGCGGCTCTCAGAGTTCTCGGGGTCCCAGCTCAGGATGAGATCGGGCGAGTGTGCCTGCTGCTGGGACGAGCTTAGCTCTTGACCGGAAACCCGGAGACGAGGGTTCTAGTCTTAAGTCTTCCATTAACCCACCTGGACACGCACATCATTCGTGTGACAAAACATGCGTCTGTGCGTGAAACGGCGGCGCTAACCTCCAAGCCGTCAGCCTGACAGCCACGGGCACGATCTCCGATCTCCCTCCGTCGCGTTTCTCGGTTTAGTTACGATGTGAGCCAGGTCTAGACTGTGCTTTGCTGTGGTCAACGGGCTGTTTTCAACTACTCTTTGGTGTGATGATGGTAGTAGTATATGCTTATTAGAGGATACTGGGGAAAGAAAACATTAAGAAAATATCAAATATTACCTGTAATCGCACCATAAGATACAACTATTATGAACATTTCAGTGTATTTCATTCTACTATTTTATCTCTCTCTCTCTCTCTCTAGCTATCTCTATACCTATATCTATCTCTATACCTATATTTGGGTAGATCATCCTGTATAAACAGTTTTGTGTTCTTTTTTCACTTAACATATTAGGAACATTTTCCTGTACACTAACCGTTCTGCAAGATCATGATTTTTATGGAGGGCATAATATATGTTGATGCCATTATTTATTTAACCACCTCGATTGCCGTAAATGCAGTCTCTGATTTTTGCCGTTACAAATAGTGCTGACGTGAAATTCTTGATTCACCACCAAATGCGTCCCCCGTCCAGCCTCCCCCGCCAGCAAACGCCACCATCATTACGCAGCTGCTCAGACCAGAGCCACTGAGAGTGCCTCCCTAAGAGCCAGCCCCACTTCCCGCCCGCACAGCCACCGCTGGTCCTAGCTCCCAGCCCCACTTCCCACTAACACAGCCACCGCTGGTCCTAGCTCCCAGCCCCACTTCCCACCAGCACAGCCACCGCTGGTCCTAGCTCCCAGCCCCACTTCCCACTAACACAGCCACCGCTGGTCCTAGCTCCCAGCCCCACTTCCCACCAGCACAGCCACCGCTGGTCCTAGCTCCCAGCCCCACTTCCCACCAACACAGCCACCGCTGGTCCTAGCTCCCAGCCCCACTTCCCACTAACACAGCCACCGCTGGTCCTAGCTCCCAGCCCCACTTCCCACTAACACAGCCACCGCTGGTCCTAGCTCCCAGCCCCACTTCCCACTAACACAGCCACCGCTGGTCCTAGCTCCCATCCCCACTTCCCACTAACACAGCCACCGCTGGTCCTAGCTCCCAGCCCCACTTCCCACCAGCACAGCCACCGCTGGTCCTAGCTCCCAGCCCCACTTCCCACTAACACAGCCACCACTGGTCCTAGCTCCCAGCCCCACTTCCCACTAACACAGCCACCGCTGGTCCTAGCTCCCAGCCCCACTTCCCACCAGCACAGCCACCACTGGTCCTAGCTCCCAGCCCCACTTCCCACTAACACAGCCACCACTGGTCCTAGCTCCCAGCCCCACTTCCCACCAGCACAGCCACCACTGGTCCTAGCTCCCAGCCCCACTTCCCACTAACACAGCCACCGCTGGTCCTAGCTCCCAGCCCCACTTCCCACTAACACAGCCACCGCTGGTCCTAGCTCCCAGCCCCACTTCCCACTAACACAGCCACCACTGGTCCTAGCTCCCAGCCCCACTTCCCACTAACACAGCCACCGCTGGTCCTAGCTCCCAGCCCCACTTCCCACTAACACAGCCACCGCTGGTCCTAGCTCCCAGCCCCACTTCCCACCAGCACAGCCACCGCTGGTCCTAGCTCCCAGCCCCACTTCCCACTAACACAGCCACCACTGGTCCTAGCTCCCAGCCCCACTTCCCACTAACACAGCCACCGCTGGTCCTAGCTCCCAGCCCCACTTCCCACTAACACAGCCACCGCTGGTCCTAGCTCCTAGCCCCACTTCCCACCAGCACAGCCACCACTGGTCCTACCTCCCAGCCCCACTTCCCACTAACACAGCCACCGCTGGTCCTAGCTCCCAGCCCCACTTCCCGCCAGCACAGCCACGGCTGGTTCCAGCTCCCAAGGTGTCCGGAGCCACCCTCTTCCCCATCTGCATGGACCAGTCCTGGGCTGTGGCCAATCCCTGTGGCAATCGCTTAGCGGCTGTCCCACGCCTCCTCCTACCCACTCCCCAGGGGCCCTTTGAAACACATAAGCCCGGCCACGTCAGCCCCTGCTCTGGTGGTTTCTTACCGCACTTGCATAAAATTCAAAGCCCTCCGAGCCCTGCAGGCCCCATGTGACCTGCGGCCTGGTCCCCTTCTCAACCTGATGGTATGTTGTTCTGTAGCTTTTTTTTTTTTTTTTTAAAAAAGCTTTTATTTATTTTTAGAGAGAGAGGAAGGGAGGGAGAGAGAAAGAGAGAATCACTGATCGGCTGCCTCTTGCACCCCACCCCCATTGGGGATAGAGCCCGCAATCCGGGCATGTGGCCTGGCGCGACCTGGTGGTGCATGGGACGATGCTCAACCCACCGGGCACACCGGCTGGGGCCGTTCTGCTCCTTTTTACCGTTTCCTTGCCACAGAGCCAAGGGTCACGTTCCGGGCCCGCCACGGGCTGCCCTGCGTTCTTCAAGGACATTGCCCCTGCCGTCCCCACCCCTGAAGGCCCTTGGCCTTGCTCTCTCCTTGGCTGGTTCCTCTTTCCCCGCCAGGTCTGTCGTCAGTGCCGTGTTCTCAGCGGCCTCTCCTAGTCTGCAGGCGCTACGCTTCACCACAGCCCCGTGCGTCCTTCCGCCCAGACCTCCGTGCGGCCGAGATTTATTTATTTATTTCATCTTGTATCATCTGTGCCTCCATTAGGATTAGGGAACTGGTCAAGGACAAGGTCACGTCTGTGTTAGCCACTCTGATGGCCCCGGGGCACACAACACCCCCAAATGCAAACCCTCATCAGGAAGCCCCATCTGGAAACGAAGACACATTTTTTGATAACATACCCAGTGGTGGGCAAACTCATCAGTCAGCGGAGCCAAATACCAACAGTAACGACGATTGGAATTTCTTTTGAGAGCCACATTTTGTAAACTGAAACTATATAGGTAGGTACATTGTTATTAACTTAATGAGGGTGCTCCTAAGGCTTAGGAAGAGCCCCACTCAAGGGGCCAAAGAGCCGCATGGGGCTCGAGAGCCGCAGTTTTCCCACCACGGTTAGACCACTTGCTGATGGTGCTCCCAGGGCTAGTAAGGGCATTTTAATAAGTTGCCAAGAAGCAAACGTTGCTACGACATTTCTGGAGGGGAGTTGGCAATAGGTACCGAAATTTTAAAAATCACAATGAAGATATTTCCGACAATATTGTTTACGGCGACGAAGAAAGGGGAATGGCCAGAAGCTCCAGGAAAGAGCTGAGGTCCAGTCCATGTCGGTAACTTCGTGGAGGAGAACCTAGCGGCGCTTCCGATAACGATGTGCATCTGACTCGCCCGCACGCAGGGCGTCCTCGCTTCCCTGCCTCCCCGCCTCCCCGCCTCCCGCCGGGTCCTTAAGGGGGAAGAGCAGGGGACGAAGTGGGAGCCGATCCCATTAGGCACAAGGCGAGGGCGGCTTATGGACCGGACGGCCAGTCTCCTGCGACGTCTCACTCAATCCTGAGCGTGGCATCGACGGCTGGGAGCTCCTGAGCAGTGTTGGTCTTTTTCTTTCAGCTTTCCTTCCTCTTTGTCGCCTTTGTCCTCCTCGACTGTGAGAATGTGCGGTAATAAGTGTGTCCACAGTGAGAGCAAGACAGAGCCACTTCTGTCTGGAGGGAGAAAAAAACAGTCTTTCCTGCCAACCTCCTCCATTTCCCTCCTGAACAAGGCGCCGAGACACGGAGACGTCCATGGGCTAGAGCAGCTGCCAGTGTCCAGAGCTCACATCCCGCGCCCAGCGAATGCCCAGGCCTCCCTCGATCCATCGCTCTGGGCACCTGAGACCAAAACCATAGCTGCCACTCTCAGCGCCTCCTCCCTGCCCTGGGGGAGGGAGAGAGATGGACAGAGGGAACAATGGGGGGGGGGGTCGGGGGAAGGGGGCCCATGGCTTCCCTTCCTGCCTGGGAATGCGTTCCGAGCCGCCTAGGGGGTACCGGTGTGAGCGTGGTGGCTGAGACAGACCCGGCGGCGCAGGCTTCGCCAGCCAGGCTGTACGAAAGCTGTGAGATAATTGCAAGACCCAGGGTGCTTGGGATCTAATGGGACGTCCGTGCAATTGAACTCCCAGACAGCTGTCATTCATTTTTGGGTAAATTTTGTGAATTAATCCCTGGCTGTCTTTTTTTTAACTCAGTTTCCTTTTGCACTAGACTGCAGTGGTTGGCAAACTGCAGCTCGCGAGCCACATGCGGCTCTTTGGCCCCTTGAGTGTGGCTCTTCCACAAAATACCACGTGCGGGTGCGCATGTACAGTGCGACTGAAACTTCATGGCCCATGCGCAGAAGTCGATATTTTGTGGAAGAGCCACACTCAAGGGGCCAAAGAGCCGCATGTGGCTCGCAAGCCGCAGTTTGCCGACCACTGCACTAGAGGAAGTTTGCCTCCGTGAGAGGTTAAACTTTTAAAACTAGTCAGGAGGCAAATCCTTTCAAAGCGTTGCATGGAAAATATTCTTTTAATTCAAGTTTGGTGAGTGTTGCCCGGGTAGCAAATTAAAGATTTATTGTCAGGGACTTTCTGGCTTACAACCGAACACGGATCCGCTGGTTTATTCTGTCCTGTTGGAGGGAGTCCAGCCCCCGAGCTTTCTGCGCGGGCCAGCTATCGGCGGTGCGGCCCGGGCCTGACTGACGGATCAAAGCACGCGTGTCGGGATCAGCCTGGCAGGGAGGCATGAAAAGGAGAGGGAGCTGTAGCTATTTGATGATATTTTCCTGCGGTAGCATTGCACGTCGGCAATGGCTTTGTAGCACGGTAACCACACAAAGGTGCCCCCGAGTGAGGCCGGTAGCCTGGGGGATCCGTAGTTCTGCAGGAGTAGGAACTCATCACACAACGGCAGGCCCAACATCACAAGCAAAACCAGCCCCGAGGGCCGGGTGGCGGCGCCATGGCGGTTCTCAGCCCAGACCCGGCGCCATGACGCGCACAGGCGAGTGAGGCTCCGGAAACGCAGGATGAATGGGCTGTCGCTGGTCTGACCTCCCTTAAGCTCCCAAACGGATGCCGGTCTCCTCTGCTTTCAGATGAACTCCCAGCGGGGGTGTGGGCCACAATGTCTGCCGCGATTCCAGGGCGAACCGCAGGGAAGTGGGTTTCTGAGTGTGGCTGAGATGTCGCGTGACAGGGACTGCGGACTGTGTGCCCCAGCAAGCACCACGCAGCGGCCCGAGGCTGTGAGCGGAGCAAACACTCCAGGGCCGATCTCACTCCCTGGGGGGCGTGACCGGATGTCAGATCAGCGCACGGAAGGGGTCCTCCCAGCCGGGCCTGGCGCAGCTCCTCCAGCAGCCCTGGCGGCCCTGGCGCTCTCCTCCAGGTGGGGGGCGGGGGGCGGGGAGGGGGAAGGCGGGGGGTGGGGGAAGGTGCATGGCGCAGGTGTAAGGCCTCTTTCAGTAGAAACGAAGATTAAAAAAAACTATTCCCTCCTTTCCGCCCATTGCCACTGTTCCGTTCTGCTCCAGCTCACCCCCCCCCCCCCGTCTCTCTCTCTCCCTCTTTCTCTCTCTCCCTCCCTCTCTCCATCATTTTCTCTCTCTCTCTCTCTCTCTCTCTCTCTGTCTCTCTCTACCCCCCCCCCCCGCCCCGTACAAAGAATTTCTCTTTCTGAAAATGCTGTTACAGAACAGAGAAGGTGGTCACTGCAGCTCGCCAGCTGAGATGCACACCCCTAGTCCGCCGGCTTCATCGTGGTGACTGTAGGGCTGACAGATGGCTCGTTCTCTGTTTAAACTCTGCTCTGTGCCTAAGGTCCCTCTGGCTGTGGCATCTCGGACCAAACGCCCAGGTTGAGCGACACCCACAGGCGGCCTGCAGTCCGCACTGAGCACTGAGCTTCGGGGGGCAGAGACCACGAGGTCCCTGGTGGGTGAGTCGTTTCCAGCTTCCACGGTGCCTCTGGGGGCTGACGGTCACTCAGGCCTGAACAGAGCTCCCCCCTCCCCCCGACACCCCCCCCTCCCCCCGACAACTACCCCCCCCCCCCCCCCCCCGAGCTAGCTGTGCGGCTGGTGTGTGGCTCAGGGTAATAAAGAGCCATTCCAGGCCCAGGCGGCACCTGGCCGGGTCCCCGACGGCCGTGCTCACGCGGAGCCATTTGTTCAGGGGCTGAGCCTGGGGCGCGTCCGGGTCCGACAGCCCCTCTCTGTGGCCGCTGCTGGACAGCCTGCGGTCGGCCGCACAGGCCACCAGGGCACTGGGCAAGGGTGGCCCCCGAGTCACACAGCCACTCGAGGCTGACGGCCGGCTCCCACTGGGCACAGCGCGCGTGGTGTCTGTGGGACCCCACACCGGCCCGGCGTGGGAGAGCCTTTCTGCGGCCGTGAGGGGAGCCAAGGGCCTTCGGTGACAGGACGCCGGGCTGGGCTGCCTCTCAGGGCGGCGGTGGCTGTGTCCAGCTCTTTCTTTATAAAAAAATCGGTTTTTATTGGTTTCAGAGAGGAAGGGAGAGGGAGAGAGAGAGAAACATTGATGATGAGAGAGAACCAGGGATCGGCTGCCTCCTACACGCCCCGCACTGGGGATCGAGCCCGCAACCAGGGCAGGTCAATGCTCAACCCGGATGCGTGGCCAGCTCTCCCCTCGGCTGCGGCTCCTGCGCTCGGTGTGAAGGGTCCTGCCCTTTCCGGCCCCGAGTCCCCAGGCACCGGCCGCCGGGACTTGCGGTCCGACAGCGAAGTGCAATCACGCTGCACGGCCGGCGTGCGTTTTCCAGGGATGACAACATGGAGGTGGGGACCCCTTTAAACTATGCAGAGGGCACCCCGGAGCTAAACCCAAAGCCCGTCAGACAGAAACCCCGCTGTCCACGCAGGAGGGGGTGTCGCCTTCTCCCTGCTCTGCCCGCGGCGAGGAATGGTCCTTTCCCTTCCCAGCGCCACCGCCCTGAACGTGACCCCGGGGGCCCTGCACGTGACCCTGGGGCTCGCAGGCCCAGAGGAGGCGCCTGGTCCCACCCGGGCCTTTCCCAGGCGCCTGCACCTCGCCTCCTGCCACGGCCTGTCTCCTGCCGTCAGCATCACCAGGCTGTCTCCCTCCCGGGACAGGCGGGATGTTTTCTCAGCTGCCGTCAGCCCTGGTTCTGGCGGGAGGAGGGGCGGTGCTGGGAAAAGGCTTCAGGAAAACAAGCTCCCGGGCTGCCTGGGAACCAGTGGCTGGAAACCATGGCTCCCCTCGGAGATAAGATCCTCCAGCACCTCTTCCTCGTCACTGGACACATCGCCGGGACACGGAGCGTCTGACCTCAGTGCCTGGCAGATCAGTCTTCCCCCTTGTCCTTGGACTTCAAGGAGCATCCGCACCTGGACACACTTGCTGTGGCGGACACTCCGCTGGGGCAGGGCGGCCGAGCAGCTGAGGGGGTGTGGGCGGGACTCGAGCTGTAGCCAGGGGAAGGGTCAGCGCGCATTAAATGTAAATATTCACACGTACCCTCGCACTCCGAGGAGATTTCCTCAGAGGGGGGCTTGCTCAGGAGCTCACCGTTGGGACCTTTCTCCTGGGACATGAAGGGCTACCCTTTGGCTACCCTTTGTGCCCGCCTCTCAGCACCTGTCCTGAGCCTTAGTTCAGCCAGCCTATCAGGTTTGGTTCATATTCTTTTTTAAAAAATAATTATTGTTGAGAGTATTATAGACGTCATCCCATTGGCTCCCTCCATCCTGTTCCCGCCCAGCCTTAGGCCCTCACCACCCTATTGTCTGTGTCCACAGGCAATGCACAGCTATATATATAAAAGCCTAAGTGACCAGCCGACCAGCCAACTGACCGGTAGCTATGACGCGCAATGACCACCAGGGGGCAGACGGTCAACGCAGGAGCGGAAACCACAGGCATGGAAACGTGGAACAGACTGATGAATCTCAGAGGGAAGGGGAGAGGGGGAGAGTGGGAAGAGATTAATCAAAGAACATATATGCATACTAGAGGCCTGGTGCATGGCCCGATCCCCGCAGGCCAGGCCGAGGGACCCCACTGGTGCACGAATCTGTGCACCGGGCCTCTAGTATGCATCTATAAGTTCTTTGGTTAATCTCTTCCCACCCTTTCTCCCTACTTCCCAATGAGATCTGTCAGTCTGTTCCATGTTCATGCCTCTGGTTCTATTTTATTCATCCATTTATTTTGTTCATTAGATTCCTTGTTCGTTTATTTTGATTTTAGCATCAATTGTTGATAGGTATGCATTTATTGCTATTTTGTTGTTCATATTTATTCTTCCTCTTCCTCTTCCTCTTCCTCTTCCTCTTCTTCTTCCTCTCCTTCTCCTTCTCCTTCTCTTTCTTCTTCTCCTCCATCTTCTTCCTCTTCCTCTTCTTAAAGAACCAGGCATGGTTAATGTTCATCCCACTTTTCCACAATAAGGATCAAGAGCCAGAGCTCCTCAGGGCGCGTCCACCTCACACCAGACCAGAATATTCGCCTTAAGGGCAAGTGGAAGCAAAGGCTTCGCTTGGCCTCAAAGGGAAGGGCCGAGGCCAGGTCCCTAGAGCTGTAATTTACTGGGTCCCTTGCCATTTATGTATTTAATGGGCCGAGTGACATTAGGGCATGAGCAGCTCTTTTGCGGAAATGAGCCTCAGCGACCCTGAGCCAATAGCGAACGGCCCCTTTTTCATTTGCAGGACGCGTTCCCTGCAAAGGCTTCCAAGGTCAGGTGTGGAACCATGTGGACGCGTAACCATAATGACAGCCGCCTTCCGGGTTCTGGAGAGCACCCAGCAGAACCGGTAAAGGCACATGTGCATGTTGGACGGACGTTTGAGTCATTACTTAGACACCAGTGTTCGGTGACGCTGATCCCCGAGCGAGTTTGTGGGTAGAGGAACAGGAGCTAGACATGCCCGGGCCCCCTTCACTCTCTGCCTCCACGTGACCGCAGCAGAATGGAACCTCCTGGGGGTCAACGAGGAACCAGGATGGGCTGACATCAGACGCCGTAGCACAGACGCTTTATCGAAATGTCCCTTGTGTCCTCCTGCAATAACGAGGAGTCGCCACTAACAGACAACTGTCGGCTTCTCTTGCATCCACGAGTGGCCGCGTGACTGGTTCTCTCCAATCAAACATGAATGGGGGGGTGTAGCCACTGTCAGGCCGAGGTCTTCAGGTGGGTGGGGGTCTCTGTTCTCCCTCCCCCCCGACCCCCTGGCTGGAAGCAGACTCAGGGGATGGTGGCAGCCCAGAAGGAAGGACCTGATCCCTTCCTCACCTGGTGGAGGGAAAGCACCACCATGACCAAGAAAACCTTCACGTGGCTTATTTGTCGCAATAGCCAGCGTGACCCGAATACCCGAGTGAGATGGTGTCTGATGTTTGTATCTTAAGAGAATGGGCAGTTCATCCAGGAAGAAAGCTTAGGGATGTTGTTACTGTGAACATTTGTCGCACGTGATGGCGGAGAAGCTGCTAGAGAGCCAGGGAGACCTCCAGACCCCAATTCCACAGCAACGGTCGGACGTTTGCATTTCCAGGCCCATCTGCCTTTGCTCTGAAATGCTAGCTTCCTCTTGCCCCAACAATGGCGACTATAGCCTGGCCAACGGATGCCTCCTTTCTAGTCTGACTCTGGGTCTTAGAACGTGGGCGCATCTGCCTTCGCTCTAATCTCTGTGTGGTTAGAGGGAGGTGTGGTGAGTGCATGTGCAGGGAGCCTGGGAATCAGGATTGCGAGCTCACTCTTTGTGAGTTGAGGTGTTTGTTTTTGTCTTATGAAAGGATGCTACCCATTCCAGCTAATTTGGGCCTTTTATGCCTCCTACAAGTAGCCAGTGCCCGTGGAAGAACTACGTAGGGACCTGATGTTATGGGACTTTGTTTCGGTGAGGAAAATCCGAACCAAGGTATGAGACAATAAAAATAACAGTTAAATTCAGCCACGTGGCTTATTAATAGAAACCCATGCGTGGTCACTGGTGTGGTCTCAACAACAACGCTCATTTCCAGGAGCACAGATGTTAAATTGCTTTGCTTCTCCAGATGTGCTCGATCGGGGGCCCGTCCCCATGGAGCCATAGCAGCCTCCAGCACGCTGCCCTCTCGGCGGACAGAGAGGCACTTACTTATTCCAGTTGCCCAACATCTTTGTTTTTCCTCCAACAAAGGCCGAAACAGAGCTCTTGCTATGCGTCTGGTTTCACTGGAGTGACCTGCAGCGTTCACTCCATCGGCACGTCCCCTCGCCTGTGGAGAGGGGCTGCGTGTTCTCATACGAACCCATGCGGTTTCCATCTCCGTCTTGCCGGCCCTGGTGTAGTACCTGTTTACTGAGGAATGCTCACCAGGCCCCGCGAGCACTTCCCGCAGCGTGGTAACAGACTGAATTTATCTTTGCTCTTTCCTGTTCGGCATGTGCTGGCGCCATCTTAAAGTCACCACAGGTCCATGGAGCAATCACGTTGACCAGACCGAGCCTTCAGTATGGCGAAGTCAGCTGACACTGGGAAGTCTCATGAAATTCTGTCATCGTACAGACTCTCAGGTCCCCCCCTTTTTATGCCGTGTTATCAGCATAAGCGCTAATGTAGAAACTGTGTTTTTCTCAGGAAATCGCTCCACCTTTCATGCACACTATTCTGAGTGCCCTCCTTTTTGGTCTAGGAGGGGTAATAATTCTTGTGATGGAGATTTTATGGCACGACGGGCTCAGATTCCCTTGCGTGAGAGAAAAGGAAGAGGACTCGTCGTTCATTCATTGATTTAATTCAATTAATAGATGCTTGTTGGGCACATTGAAGGTGCCAAACAGAATGTGAGGAGGCCCTATACCTCCAGGAGTAGATAAAACTGACCTGGTACGAGCTATGACAGGAATTAACAGGTACAGGAACAAATAACTTTAAATGTGATGAGTGTTGCAAAAGGGAAAGTAACAGGACTCAAGAGGCTGGTGGGGTATCAATTGCTTTATTTAGAGACTAGTGGCCCAGTGCACAAATTTGTGCACATTGAAAGGAAATTAATTAGAAGAAACATTTTAATATCGCTATTCCTCCTTTCTCTATAATAGAAGTGTCAGAGATGAAAGCAAATTAGTAAAATGTATATGAAAATAATATATAAATTGATTAATAAACAATAACAACAACAAAGACATGTTATAAAAACAAAAACATGATATAAAAACAACACTGATAAAAACAATGACTGATAAATTGATTAAACTTATTCTAACACTGAGGCCAGTGTCAGATGGGGACAAATCAATTCTTGGAATCAGAACAACCTCTCCTCCACAGATCCTGTTAATACTTCAGCTTTGATAATGTTAGGTCACAATCTTTTGATAATAAATCTACTACCATTACAAAGACCCCATTTACTATTAAGATTTCTCAGTAGCATGATGATTGCACCTACTTTCAATTCTAATTTACGATACAGCATTCCTGAAGGAGTAATACTTTTAAGAAATTCGATGGGAAAATTTTCCTTTTCGGCATCATCCATTGAATCTAGTATTATTGTTGATTACACTGTCGTCTCTGAGTCTTTATGCAATATCCGTCCCCAACCTTTTCCATCATGTGGGAAAAGAATAGGATACGTCATTGCATCTAATGTAGGAAACAGAATACTGACTTGTTTCATTTTAGTGGCATTCGAATTATTGGGATCTGGTTTACAATGAATGAGCAAGTCCCTTTCAAAAGGAGGTTCTCCATCTTCGTTTCTGAATATGAGGGCAACTTCCGTTACATGGGGATAATTATATCTACCCAGATCACTATTATAATCATATTTAATCGCCATCGTTACTTTCGTGCGACGCTGCCGCTTTCTTTCAGCTTCAGAATGTCAACAAAAACAACCAAATTCACGATTGACAATGACAGATAGAAACACACATGTGCCATTGGCGCCAATGAGAGCTTTATATGTACCACGCATGCACGAGCCAACTTAGCCTTTTATAGCTAGAGAACAAACTTGCTTAATTAGACCTACTTTCTGATGTAGCTAAACTTTTTTCAGCCCAGTGAAGCACCCCAACTTCTCTTTCAGGTCATTGTCAGCAACACAGCAGTAAATATCAACACGAAGCACATTATTATTGTAGATCACACAGGGAGAACAAAGGGTGAAATATTTAACTGCAGCCGTGTTTGACTATAGTCTGCGCAGTGAGAAAACCTGAAGTCATTTTCAAGGTCCACCATTTCTTACTTCTTTTCAGTCTGGTCAAGTTTCTAAGCTTTCTAAATCTCCGTTTTCTGACTAGTGAAAAGAAAACAGGATTCCACCGAGTCTCCTATCTACCTACTCCGGGACTTCCGTGAGGATCAAATGAGATGAGGCACGGGAAAACGGTTCACAGACATTTGGTCACAGTGTAAAGTGTTTCCACCTGAGACTAGTCGTTGCTAGGGCGAGGAAGCCAGGTGTTGCTACTTGATGCCATTACCTGGATGGTTGGACACTTAGCATATTTGCCTTTTATGTAGATAGATATTTCCTTAAGTTGGCAGAACTCAGGGATGTCATGAAATTAACACACCATTAGTAGAGTATTTTTACGGCGTACTGAGTTATAAACCAAATGTAATATGCAGACTAAATTGGCTTTCAGACATTAAAGAATCTCAAATTCAGACAAAGATGGATTCTCTTTCTGACTTGGTGGACTATGGCAAAATGGGCAACATGAGTGGTACAACACAACAAAAATACTGACAATTCCATGAGCAAAAGCTTGCTAGGGCTTAATGCGTTTTACTCGTTATACACCCCCCCCCCCCCACACACACACTTTGCATATAAGGTAACAGTACTTAGAAATGGAATTCTAAGTTTAATTATGCTCCCACCAACAAAGCAAAAGAAAGAAAACCAAAGGAAGGGCCACTCACTTTCTATGATCATTTTAAACTGGACAACACAGATGGTGATTATTTGATTGTGAAAATTGGGTTGTAAAATGAATATCTTCAAAAATGTCAAGAGTAAATGCCCTTTTACAGGCAAACAAGGGGCTGAATGAATTCCAACAGCACGCTGCCCAAGGCTCTTCATTCCGGGTAAATTGAGCTTAGAGGGAAATTTGTCTCTGAGAGAGTGTGGGGCAGTGCCAAGGAACACTTGACTGAGAAGAGGAGATTAGGGGCTCTTGAATGCTTTGTGACTTACAGTTGAGAAAAAGATTTCGGATTCTGAGTCTTGAGGTGTAAAGAATCTGTACACCTATGTTGTGGGAAAAGCATGGAACACAGTTATTGGGACCAGGTAGTTCAATAGCCAAGCTGATCTCCTCCGTCTTTACTTTCTGAATGAGACTGGGAGAGGTCAAAAACTGCTAAGAAACATGGATTCATCTTTAACAACCCAACTACCCCCTTTAAAACAGGCATGTAATCTGATCATGAGATATAAGCTTTAAGAATACATCTGTGAATGGTACACAGCTCCCTTAGCTACATAGGGATGGAAGGGGATGCAAATAATGCATCTTCATAGTGAAATACTGCACCCATTCCACTCCACGCTCTCCTTTCTGTGTGTGCTGGAGAGAGCTCTGAACACTATGTGGATGCGAGAAAGCACACGAGTGGAAAGGACAGTAGAAGAAAAGGTTTGGGTTGAAATCTACATGAGGAAAAGTAAGTTTCTTCCTCAAATGGCCGTTTCTCCCTCTGACGCGATGGAGGACGTTCGGATACATAAGCAAGGGCTAAGTCATACTCGCTTCTTCTTGTTGGCGTTCCAGGCTGGTTCACTGGAGTTGGACAAGTCTTATGGTCCTTAGGGTCACTGAACAGATTTCTCCCCTTAAATGGTGCAACATTTGCACCCGTTGGCCACGTGGAAGTGGATGAGAGGGGGAAGAGGTCAGGGAAACATGCCTGGGCCACGGGACCAATCCCATTTTCCTCCCAGGCAGGGCCTGGCTGTCCAGGACGCTGGAATCCGACGGGAGGGACATACTCAAGCAGTTGTAGGATCTCCCTTCCGCCAGATCTCAGCTGGTTCTGAAGGATGGGTGTTCTGCAGCTCAGTTGTCATTTTGATGTGTTTGTGGGAGGATGCGAGTCCTGCATTTACCTGCGCTGCCATCTTCCGTGGAAATTTCAAAGAAATAAAGACTCTTCTTTGAAAGAAAGACTTCCTCACCGATACTATCTGAAGCACTAGTTGATCTTTCTTTCCAGGAAAGAAAGTCCACCGGCCGAATTTCACAGGCAGAGACGATTAGACGTGGTCACTTCCGGCCACACGTGTAGTCATGGCGAAAATTGTTGTGAAATGTGGTATCCCACATTTGCTTTTATATATGACCTGTGTTTATTACACATTAAAATACTTCATCCAATGTAGTCATCCATCTGTAGCTATTCTAAGAGTCTGCTGTGGAAAAGTATCCTAAATGCTTCACGATTCTGAGAAATGCTTTGGTGGACAGCCTTCATGGGAATTTCTCATCGGTAGCTCCGTACCAGATTACTGCTTCATGCAGCCCGGTGTTGAAGAACAGCGCTTTTCTTTTAAATACTCAGTTATTCTTTCATTTCTGTTAGGCACAGGGAAGGAAATACTTAGGTTACAAGGCTTGACTCTTATGTTGCAATTGACGTTGCTTCTTCCTCTGATTTGTTCAGCCCATTAGAGTTTATTTCTGAGAGTTCTGCGGAAAACAAACAACACAGTGATACGGCTCCCCCCTCCACATTCCCCCCCCCAAAAGAAAACAACAAGCAAAGAAGGCAAAGGCTCAGGGAGATGAAGACAGCCTCACTAATGAGTCCCCAACTGATTAAAAATAAATACGTTTCTGTTCCTAGAACAGTGTAAGGAGCATTTGTTGCCACAAACAGTTTAACTTTAGCAAAAATAAAGAGTTGCCCTCAAATCTGTGATGGGAGAACAGCAGCACTGCAGCTAATGATTTCCCAGGTGCCTCTCGTCTGAATGTAGAAATGAATGACCACTGGCAACGGGTGGAAAGGGCCCGTCTGGGCCCAGCGGCCAGAGGAGCCGCCGTGACGGCTGCCTTTACGAGGACCCCGTGTCGCCGCGGAGCCGGGCTGCACCCAGCGGCACTGACCGCACTTACAGGGCCCACAGTGTAACCGGGGGCCAAGCGCTTGGCTCTAAAGTCAGGACCATCCAGGGTTGAATCTCTGTCCGGCCTGCCTGTGTGACTTTGGGCGAGTGACTGGTGTTGGTTCGCTCTGTCTGTGTGACAAACTACCCCCCGATTTAGCAGCTTAAAGGATCGTGCGTTTGCTCGAGGTCTGGTGGGTGGGCAATTCAGCGGGGCTCAGACGGACGGTTTGCTTGTGTTCCTCAGAGGAACTGGGCCTTTGGCGGGGCCCTTCTCCAGGTGCTCTCTCTTCATCTAATGAGCTAGCCTGGTGTCTCTGTACCAGCGGTTCCCAACCTGTGGGTCGCGACCCCTTTGGGGGTCGAACAACCCTTTCACAGAGGTTGCCTAAGACCATCGGAAAACACATCTATAATTACATATTGTTTTTGTGATTAATCACTATGCTTTAATTATGCTCAATTTGTAACAATGAAAATACATCCTGCAAATCAGATATTTACGTTATGATTCACAACAGTAGCAACATTACAGTGATGAAGTAGCAACGAAAATAATTATGGTTGGGGGGTCACCACAACATGAGGAACTGTATTAAGGGTCGCGGCATGAGGAAGGTTGAGAACCGCTGCTCTATATGGTGGCCCCAAGTCCCCAGCAGCAAGAGAGGGTCAGTCCCAACAAGCAAGCATCCTTCAAACCTTGGCTTGTATCCCATGCGCTATTGTCTCATTGACTGAAGCGGGTCACATGGCCAAGCCCAGCTGTAAGGCGAGAGCCATAGACCCCACCTGGCGAACGGGTGTGCATAGAGGGAGCTGTGACCACATTTGGGAGCCTCGTAGCCACCGTCTGCCACCCCAGTTGTCTAAGCTCCCGGTTCCCACTGGAGCGTGAGGGTATCATAGCATCTACTTCCCAGGTTCTTTGAAGGTTAAATGACGTGATTCCTGTAGAGGGCTCTAGGGAGAGTGTGTGGATGACTTTGTGAGGGATTAATGCTTAGCTGGTCTTAGCTACTTGTTATAACTGACGTTCAAAGGTGCTCATTAGCGTGTTAACAATTTAGAAACAGCTACTCCCCTCCCCGAAACAAAGATTGCTTCTTATTTTAAATTTGGAGAGTTTTCTCTTTTTAGTAACAATGACTGGGTTTGATGGTGGGACTATAGGCAGATTTTTTTCTCTATTTTATGCATTTTCCATAATGGGTATAGAGCTTTTATAATAAAAAGAAAACACTAAGACCACCTCAGTTTTAGGACAAAGTTCTTTTTAAAAATACTTCTGGGATTCTGAACAATTTTGCACTGGTTTGTAAAGTTGACAGTTCTCAACATTTCCTTCGTTACCTTAGGCTTAGCGGTACCAGTTTTCTTACTACGCCCTGAACATTCCCTTGACAGGTGCAAGCTACCTGCCCATCTGCTTTTGTTGAGAGATTAGAACTTCCTAATTTCAAAATGCCTGAAGGTTACATTGGAGCAAGTGTTGTTTATATGAATGTACAGTTAAAACTCTGTTTAGCTCTCTGGCCCGCTGGAAGTGGGGTTCTGTCCATTTAAAGTGACCTTCATGAGATGGCATTGGGTATTCGTATAAATTTAAAGGCGAATGTTAAAGGAACAATCCCACTTTCTGGGATAAATGAGCTAAACGTCCCTGGAAGTTTAAATTTATCTTCCATATTTGTTAGAAAGGGTAAAAATTATAGCGGCAATTGGGGGGGGGGCGGCTAGACAGATTTGTATTTGGTGAACCTTCATTGCATGACCAGCACACGCTCTGCCTTCGTGAATGAATGGCAGGTCACCCCCACTGCTCGAGGGGTGGTCTGAGGACTAGTTTGTGCACTTTGACAAGAGTGGCCTTTCACAAGTGCAGCTGTTTTGGGGCCCTGCCCCTGTCCCTCGATTAGGCCTGGGGCGCAGGCACCAGGACCCTGTCCACGCTTTCTCAGCGGAGCCTCCTCTGCTGTGTCCATGCTCCTCCCCAGCTACGACACACCCTCCCCTCTTGCTCTGAGCTCCCACTCCAGTGTGGGCGGATCATGTACCCAGGCCGCTGGTAAAGGAGAGTAAATATTTACGTTTTGCAGATCAAATGATCTCTGTCATAATTCCTCTCCTAACCCTACTCCTATCCATAAACTAACCCTAACTCTAACCCTAACCCTAAACTATAACCCCTAACGCTAACCCCAACCCCAACCCTAAACCCTAGCCCTAACCCTAACCCTAACCCCTAACCCTAACCCTAGCCTTAACCCTAACCCTAGACCTAACCCTAACCCAAACTATAACCCCTAACCCTAAACCCAAGCCCAACCCTAACCCCTAACCCTAACCCTAAACTATAACCCCTAACCGTAACCCCTAGCCCTAACCCTAACCCTAACCCTAGCCCTAACCCTAACCCTAACCCTAACTCTAGCCCTAACCCAAACTATAACCCCTAACCCTAACCCCAACCCCAACCCTAACCCCTAACCCTAACCCCTAACACTAACCCTAACCCTAACCCTTTAGGGTGAAAGTAGCCCAGGACATTATGTGATGAGTGGGCATGGTTGTACTCCAGTAAATCTTCATTTACAAAAATAGGGGCCAGCCAGCTTTGGATCTAGAAGAACTATGGCCTGGAATCTTCTAGTCTTTTCTCTCTTCAAGCCCAACGCAAATTTTTTTAATTTGACTTACGTTTTGTTCAGGTCCTCAGAGGACCTAGATTTATGCAAATTGAGGTCAGAGGACTTGGCAGCCCAGACCCGTTTGCAGAAGATGCTGAGAAGTTCCGAGCCTCGCCAGGGCATGGAGGAGGCGGCAGGTTTGGGCCGCAGGTGCAAATGACTAATGGTTTCTGGATGGATGGAGGACAGCAAGGTCAGGGGACTTCCACCAGGTCGTCAGCTGGGCCGGTGGCTGGGTTAGGGGCTGAGCGAGAAGATCCCCTGGGTCCCCCAGAGCGAAGGTTCTCTGACCTCAGCTGGTATCAGGATCGCCCAGCACAGACGCTGGGCCCTCCTGCCGGAGGTTCTGCAGGAGAGGGCCCAGGCCGGGGCCGGGGAGTCTGCATTTCTTTTTTAAAAATGTATTTTTTTAAATTTTATTGACTTTTTACAGAGAGGAAGGGAGAGAGATAGAGAGTTAGAAACATCGATGAGAGAGAAACATCGATCAGCTGCCTCCTGCACACCCCCCACTGGGGATGTGCCCGCAACCCAGGTACATGCCCTTGACCAGAATCGAACCTGGGACCTTTCAGTCCGCAGGCCGACGCTCTATCCACTGAGCCAAACCGGTTCCGGCTAAAAAATGTATTTTTATTGATTTTTAGAGAGAGAGGAAGGGAGAGGTACAGAGAGACAGAAGCAGCAATGATGCCGGAGGAAGCCACCCATGGGCTGCCTCCTGCACGCCCCCCTGGGGACCGAGCCGTCACCAGGCGTGTGCCCTGATGGGGAATCGGCCGCTGATCTCTTGGTTCCTGGGTCGCTGCTCCGGCGCTGAGCCACGCGGCGGGGCAGAACCCGTCTTTCTCATGTGTTGGGGCGCAGTGACGCTGCGGCCGGGGGACCACAGCGGGGAACGCGCGCCTCCTCTCTGGCTGCAGGTGAGCTGCTTCCGCTTCATGGAGCTTTCCTGCCGGGAGCCGGTCCATCCTTGCTGTTTCAAGGGACCTGGCATATATGGCATACGGTTCTTAATATGTTTGCTCACCTTTTTGGCGCTGTGTTTTAACCAAGGTCACCTCTCCGAGAAAGGCTGAATCCCCAGGTAGGGATTTTCCCCTGAAGTTAGGGAGGGAATAAAACCCCTCAACTAAGTGCCAGGCGGGTAATTAATCCCTTTAACTACGAACAATCATGCTTAAACTACATAATCTTTTCTCCCTGGAATGGAGATAAGAAACGCCCTAACCTTTGTAATAGAGATTGATAGGATTGAATCAACTGGTATAAATACAGTTGTAACAAGACAGAAACACTCAGAACTTCAGACACAGAACTCAGAACACAGAACTGAGAACACAGGGCTTGGAAGACAGGACCAAGAGAGACAGAGCCTAGGCACAGAACCTACACAGAACGTTCTCTAGAGACAGAAGAACTTCGCTGGCGAGAGCATGCCGGAGGATCCTGGAGAGGGACTGGCCTCGGAGCCTAGAGACAGAGCCTAGCGGGAGAACATGGCAAGGGATCCTGGACTGAACCTGACTACAGAGATTGGCAGGAGAACCTGACTGGAACCTGGACACTGAACCTGACTGGAGAGCCTGGACAGAACCTGGCTGGAGAACCTAGCGAGGGAACATGGCTACAGAACCTCGCTGGAGATCCGAAGCAGAGCCTCTCTGGAGATCCAGACCAGAACTTGGCTGGAGATCCTGGCTAGGCTGCTGATCAACTGAACGCTGTCTCCGTGTCATTCCTTCTTCGCCGACTCCGTCCACACCTTTGGGGACCCCTGGACCTGCTGGGGCTGGACCCCGGCACTTTCCAGCAGCTTCCGTGTCTCCTCCTGACCCGTGGGTCTACAGGGCCTTCAGGCTCAAGGCCACGGACCCTTCCTTTTCCTCTGGGCAGCGAGCTGCGGCACACGCAGGCCACGCAGCATTCGCGTGACTGAGTCTCATGAAGTCGGTCTGCACGCGGCAAACACACCAACGATCGACGTGTTCAACAGCCTGATGTCACGAGGTTCTGGCACCGATGCTTCTTGTCCCCGAGAATGAATGCACGTCGCCGGCCAGTCCTTCCCCAGCTCCGCATGGCCCCCCTCGGCTCTGCCCCCCTGCGCTCCTGCACGGCACCTGCCATGGCCGAGGGGCCTGCAGCTGCCCCGGGGCCACGGCGCCCCTCAGCACAGCAGCTGCTGCCCATCGCAGGGACTGACTGCCGCAGTGAGTTCGCACACGAGTCCAGACGGAACTGTGTTTGTATTCACTTATTTATTTTCCTGCAAAAAGGTTTATTGTGCCATTTGGCCCGATGCATGGAGAGCCTGTAGGTGCCTGAAGGATGCCTAGTGGTTTGGGGAGAGGCTCAGGCAGAAGCCAGGCCCCAGGGGGTGCAGGGCCCTCAGGCCTCTGGGCTCCCCAGGCTCCTGGTGGCCGGGAGGGGGAGCCTCTGGGAGAGACATGGGCTCCTCCCGCCTGGGGGCGGCCTGCGGAGGGGGCAGGTGTGGCCCATCTTCCCCAGGAGCCTCGCCTCCTCACCCGGAAGTGGTTCTGCTGGGTCATGGGGAGGAGGGGGGGGCAGCACCAGGGCCTGCAGGTCCGCCTGGGCCTGGGTCCGGTCCTCTCCGGGGCCCTGGCCTCCACGGTCCTGAGTGTCACCCACTCCCCTGGGAGCCTGCTCGTCCCGGAGGGAAGGGGCCGCGCTGGGTTTGCACCTTTAAGACGCTCAGCGCCTCGGCTTCTTCTCCATCAGCTCGCGGAAGAGGGGCCCCTGCCCCCAGGCCCGTCCTCGGTGGAAACAGACGCCCAGAGCGAGGTGGGTGTGGGGCCGCAGGGCAGGTGGCGGGACGCAGCCTCCACCTTGGGAATTGAGCTCATGGGCGTTGGCGACAAGGAGGGAAGGGGAAACCCGGGTCTGCTGGTCTCAGAGGAGGTTCTGAAGGTGGAGGGGGTGCTGAAGGTGGAGGGGGTGCTGAAGGGGGAGGGGGTGCTGAAGGGGGAGGGGGTGCTGAAGGGGGAGGGGTTGCTGCAGGGGAGGGGGTGCTGAAGGTGGAGACGGGATGAGGTGCTGGAGGGAGGGTCCCTGGTCTGCTCCGTCCAAGCACTGGGCAGGAGGCAGGCCGGCGCAGAGGGCACTGCCAATGTGCTTGGGCCTGCGTCCTGGTGGCGGTGGCCTCGCGCAGAAAAGGGCTTGTGGTGGGGGTTTCCGATGCACCTCGCTCTCCAAACTCGCAGTGCCGGGCCGAGGGCGGGTTTGTCAGGGGGAGACCTGTCCACAGCTGGTCAGTTGGTCGGGATTTTTGGCGCTAATGGCAGGGGTGCACTGAGAGACGTGTTTAGCAGAGTCACAGCTACTGGGATTCTAGATCCTTCCAGGAAAACGGCGAGTGTCTAAGCCACAGGACAGCGATAGGAAGGCAGCTGTTCTACATCAGCCAAACATGCTCGACCCCGATTCCTTGATGAATTCTTTGGGGCAGGAGGGATACAAGCCATTGAGACCAAATGGTTCAACTGAAATAACATCTTAAGCAGTCCTTGCCTTCCGAACGTCACCTGCATCAGGGTGGGTGCCTCTGTGGATTATAACCCGACAGACACAGCCTACCCCGTGGCTGGGCCCCGGGCAGACTTGCCACTGGAGGTGCCGGGTTTGCTGTTCGTTCCGTTACCCACCTACAGTCAGAGGCAGCGGCTGTAGCTCTGGGTACCCAACCTCATCAGGATGCGGGCGCTACCCAAGGGGAGCAGCACCTCGCAGGCCCTCCCACTGCTCTGCTCTGGAAACATGAGTGTGGAGTTGGATGCCACTGACTTCTTCTGAATTTGGTCTTTGTGTTAGATGGATAGGAAAGGTGTGACTAGACCTGGGAGGGGATGACTGTCAGCTTGAGAGAAGGACCGCATGGCTCAGGACAGCCACACGGGCATGGGTTGCTGACTTGGCCGCCACCTGGGAATATGGGCGGCATCCGCCTGCCTCCCACGTTCTCAGCAAAGCCCCGGACGGTGCGTTTCAGCAGAGCTCCTGCTCCCAGCTGGAATCTCTTCACGTTCCCGCCCCCGAATCAGAATACTCAATCATGTGAGTCTCAGGTGTTTTCAACTTGGACAAATTTGGCCCAGGAATCGCCCTTACTGAGAGCTCACGGCCCACAGGCAGCTTCCTCCTTAACTGGTAACTCAGATCCATGAGAAGGTCTCTGAGAAGGTCAACTCCTGTGTCTTTTGTTTCTGTGGCGGATCTGCCTTTGGCCCATCTTGGTGGGCTCATTCATTCACTCATTCACATGTCAAGTATGTGTTGTGTGTTTCTAGGTGCCTGGCACAGAGCTGGGAAGTGAGGAGCCACTGATGGGAAAGGCATTCTTTCTGTTTTCTGAGCTGGCGTTAGAGACGCGGATAAGTAATTGTGAAGAGGGAGGAACCAGGCCCAGCAGAGATTTATATGGAAAGGGCGGGGGACAAGGGAGGGGAAACCATGTGGGGAGAAGGCAGGAAGGTGGCGCAGGACCAGGGTCTGGAAGATGAGCGGGCGTTTGCCAGGAAAGGAAGAAGTGGGAAGATATTTGAAGCAGAGGCCACAGTGTATGTGAGAGAGACAACCTGTGCTCATTATTCGTCCGCGTGCGTCCCTATTGTTCTAGATTCTTGCAGTTGGGTTGGATCCATGTGACTGACTCTTAGTGAATGAGGTTTCGAGCAGGAAGGAAGCACTGCTTGGCATCCAGGCACATCAGCACTGGTGCGCCCGGCCATTTCCCCTGCTGCCATGCACTTACTTGGTGGGAATGTATTGAAATGGCCGAGTCACTGGATGAAGGGCAGCCTCCTCTGCATCAGGCTTCCTGGGGGAGGGAAGTGGCTGGTGCAGTGTTAAGGGGCCTGTTGTGTTTGTTGGCGTTCATGACTCTGATTGGTGCGGCGTGTGGAAAGGCTTGGAGGAGATGGGAACTCTGGCATCTTTGGAGAATGGCCAACGTTTCAGTGGAACTGGGAGGGGGGGCGGGGGGGGGGGAATATGGAGGAAGGCTTCGCCAGCAGGCTGCCATCAGCCAGGGATTGTCACACGATGAAGAGATTGAATTCCATTCTTGAAGCAGCTGGAGGCCAGGGAAGTTGTCGTTTTTGGGGTGTTTTGTTGGTACTGATATTCCACAGTTTATTAAACTGTTTCCTAATATTTGACACTTTTTATTTTTTGTACATGGGAAGTTTTTAGGCAGGTAGTCATGTAATCGAGATTGAATTTTGGAGGTCCGCTATGGTGGGAGATGAATTGGAGTGGGGAGAAGCTAAGGCCAGAGATCAGAAGTCACAATGATGGTCTGCGTAAGAGATGGCGCAGGTCCTGGCTATGGATGCATTCCGTGCACTTTTTGCACCAAATTCCTTAGGTCAGTGGTTCTCAACCTTCTGGCCCTTTAAATACAGTTCCTCATGTGGTGACCCAACCATAAAAATTATTTTCGTTGCTACTTCATCACTGTAATGTTGCTACTGTGATGAATCGTCATGTAAATATCTGATATGCAGGATGGTCTTAGGCGGCCCCTGTGAAAGGGTCGTTCGTCCGCCAAAGGGGTCGCGACCCACAGGTTGAGAACCGGTGCCCTAGGTGAAGAAGGGGCATTACCCTGGTCATTTAGACTATCGATCGGCAAACTACTATTCACCAGCGTTTGTAAATTAGGTTCAGTTGGAAGGGACCACACCCATTCGTGTAAATACTGTCTACACACGGATTGAGTAGTTGTGTCAGGGACTATATGGCCTGAAAAGCCACAATATTTACTATCTGGCCCTTTAAGAAAAAGTTCACTGATCCCTGGGTTAGGCTGTTTGGATAGGCATCATTTGAACCACTGTACTTGTTCAGCGACACCTGTACCCGGGCTACTGTGTAATGGACTAGTTTGTACCAACTAAGTTAAAATATGTCATCACACACCTGTTTAGCTCCCCTGTGTAGCAACAAGGCAGTATCGGGAAGTGATCTCTCTCTTGGCCCCCTCACTGTGGGTTTCCTGGGAGCAGGCGATACATGCGAATGCCGAGGTAGTGAGGGTATTAAATCCGTTCTTTCCCTAGTGAAAGGGGTTAATGGCGTACAGGTGGCTACATATGTATGGCTTTTCTTTTTTCAGTACTCTGTGCTCAACGGGGTGATTTGAGCTGTAACCCTTAAGTGATGGCCTAGTGAATTACCTACTCTGCTGTCTCCCCAAATCCAGACCTGATGGAGTGGTGTGGTCTCTGGTCAGGTATATAGACATGCACGCGTAAAGGTGATGTACATCACACATACTGATGCCCCCGGCTTTTAAAATGTAGCTGTACCTTGGAGCGTTCTCCTTCTCACTAAATATTGAGTGGCCTCACTCTTTGTACTGGTAATAAAATTGGCATTTTTTTAAAAAAATCTTTATTTGACTCTGAAATTGATTCAGAACTCAAAATGAAGATGGTGTCCAGTGTAGTAGCTTCCTCCTACCCTTATTTATGCCATAAAGTCTGAAACCCCAAGCCTGGATGCTGGACATGCACTGGGGGGCCTCGGCATGTGAGGGGAGATGCAGGCTGCTGGTGGTGCGGTTTGGAAGAAGGCTCTGGAAAGGGTGGGTCTCTCAGGCTTTTCTTCACAAGCTGTGACATCTTTATTGCTGGTCGTCACAGGTGTGCGGCTGTTTTTTTCCAGGCGCAGGCTATGGAAGCGGGGTTGCTGTGTTTGACCTTAGCAGGTGCACTGGGTATAAAATAAAAGTATCTTTTGGTTGCACAGGTTTTTTGGCATTGATAAGTGGAAACATCTTCGTTCTCTTTACATATTTCTCTGCAGGCCAGGACTTAGGAACACTGTGTGTATGGCTCCAGCCTTTAAATTATGAAGGGATTGGCTGGTATTTAGTGGTTGGCTGCCTCAAGTCCTGTTTTTTAACTTGTTTTGACCTACAACTAGTTTTAGGGTCAAAGAGGGGACAGTAGCAAGACCACTTTCTTGGTATGATGTGGCTTGTTCATGGGCTATTGAAGCGAATGACCTTCCTGACCTAACATGGTCTCAAAGTTACTTTCCCTCGCCCTGGCTGGTGTGGCTCAGTTGGTTGAGCATCGTTGCACATACTGAAGGTTGCTGGTTCGATTCCAGGTCAGGGCAAATACCTGGTTTTGGGGTTCAGTCCCCAGGTGGGGCATGTGTGGGAGGCAACTGATCAATATTTCTCTCTCTCCCTCTCCCTTCCTCTCTCTCTCTAAAGTCAATCAAATATGGACTTTTCCTGGTTAATTATGTAACCTCCTATCATGGTTGTAGATTTCATGGACCCAGCCTGGAGTCCAGACTCAGGCAGAATTTTGTTAGTGAATCTATAAGGAGGGGTGGGTCCTTACAGTACAGGCTGCCAGCCTCTTTGGTCGGTGGGAATAAAACACAACAAAGTTATTGCAATCTCATCTTTTTAATAAAAGGAAATGAAAAAGTCTTAGGTGGGTCTCTGGGAATCAGCGTGCCTGAGATTCTCCAGGAGGAGCCGGGGAGGTTTAAAAGCAGAATTTCATCTGGAAGTAGGAACAGGAGCAGTGGGAGATTAAGAGCAAAACAAAGTCATTTTGATTAGACTCTCGGAAGGGAAGAATTTCCTTAAAAAAAGATGCAGATCGCGTAGCTTCAGCTAGACAGATGAGCAAAGGGAAATGAGAGCTACCAGAGCATAAAGGAAGATTGGGGTCTTGGAAACCAGGCAAGACAGATCTCAGAGGAGGAAAGAGGTTGAGACCCCGGAGGCCAGGTGTTCTAGGAGACTTCTGGTCAAGTTCTCCTCTGTGTGCCCGATGCCCCCTGACCTCCATCACATACTCGATGATCCGGTCAGCCCTCCTCTGTGGAGAAAGGTGGGAGCAATACATTGGGACAATTAGCTGTTGTCCTCACGTTAAGTCCCATCAAATTGTGTGTGTGTGTTACTTGGAAGATAACCTTAGATCATTACAGCGTGTGGACAGTATACCAGTATACTGCTTGCCAAGGATTAAGAAAGTGTGGCAGCTTGATCTTTGAGGTCTGTCGGGTGCTATCGATCATGGCTAGCCCAGGAAACTTTATAGAGAGGACCAGAGCCCATCTGCCTGCCGCCCCGCTTTGTAGCAGTGGTCTGGTTGTCGACAGCCCTCCCTGCCCGCCCTCCTCAGAACGCCAGGAGCGCAAGCTGTGTGTGTGCTGGGAAGCATTCACTTCACAAAACAAAGGTTACCGCCCACGAGGGGGATGTGAGTGCTGAGAGGTCTGTGCGGAGTCCAGGACAAAGTGGTGGTCACAAATCACGTATCGACTGGTCTCCAGGCCGCTCAGTGCTGCGGGCCAGCGGAGGCTGCGTGCGTCTCTCCGTCTCTCAGCGCTCTGCAAAGGCTGCCTCCTTCACTGCTTTACAGGAAATGTAACCCGGGCTGTTCCAAAGATGCTGGCGAGCCCCGGAAATACTGCTGGGAGTGAGAGGAGGCAGCATGGCCAGGTGTACTGCTGGTCGAGGGTGGACTAAGAGAGGGACTAGATCAGGGGAGTGCCCAGGATGCACTGGGGTTCCAGAGGAGGACGGACCAGATCTCGGGGGGTCCCAGGGGGGTCAAGAGGCCCCTATTGCGAGGGCTCCTCATGCTGTGGATAATGAGTCACAAGAAGAGCTTGCAGATTGCTATGGTGACGTTGGACCTTCGGGTGGGTTTGAGATGGGGGGACTAGGGAGAGGAATGTTGAAAATTGTAATCGGGTTAAGATGAGTTGGGGGGAGCAAAGAAATTGTAGGTGGGGATCTGTTGTTACCCGCTCCCCACCCCAGGAAGTTTCCTGGGAAATTGAAGGAAGGAGAAGAGAGGAGAGAAGGAGGGGAGGCACATTAATTGGGAAAAAGGGGGGAAGCGACGTCGTCCTGGGATAGTTCTTGTCGGAGGGAAGGCATCTCCTGATGCCGGGGTATCCAGTTTCGGGAATGACAGGCGGACAGGTTAGTGTGAGCAGTGGGTGCTTTTTTTCAGACAAACAAGTAATCTTTGACTTTAATTCTTTCATTATGGGGGGGGAGGGGCTCAAGAGAATATCCCAGAACAGGTAAGGCAGGCAGCTATCTGGGCTTGCAGGAGAAGGGGAGGCGGAAGGCAGGCAGGCTCTGGAACCCAGTCCTACACGCGGAGGGAGAATAACGGACTCAGCTTAAGAATGAGGAAAAAACCAGCCACTGCAGTGCAGCAAGTTACCACCAAGCTGTGGCTTAAAGAAGTAAACTCACCATCTTACAGCTCAGTAAAAAGAAAAAAGAATTGGGTAAAATCAGGAGGCCTCGGCTCCACGGCCTGCTGCACAGAGTAGGACGCAGAGGGAACGGACCTGGGTGGGGGGGGCACTGGGGGGCGGCTGCCCTTGAGTACACGGAGGAGGAGAAAGGGGCCTTTCTGTGTCGCTGAAACAGGAGATGCTACTCTCCCCGTGAGGGTTTCGGGGGGGGTGGGGTGTCAGTTAGCTGGGAGCTCAGAGGAGCAGAAAGCCCATTGGCCTCGGGGGAAGCAGTTCATGGATCCGGCTTCACCGTCTGCAAAACTCACATTCGGATCCATTCGGCGGCCTGTCTGCTCCTCCGTTTGTGCAGGATTCAGTGTGGAAAGGAAGCTGTTAGCTAAACCACACTTACTCTCTACACGCATCCTTTCGCCCACACCGCCCGAAGCCCTGCACAATGGACTGAAGGACGGTGCTCCCCCCCTCCCCAATTATATACTGAGATGCTAACCCCCCAGTGGATGGTATTAGGGGGGTGGCCTTTGGGAGGTGAGTAGGGCATGAGGGTGGCACCGTCGTGGTTGGAATTAGCGACCTTATGGAAGAAACACCAGAGCGTGAGGGACATGAGGGACAGTGAGAAGCTGGCAGGCTGCCACCCAGAGAGGGTTCTCCCCAGGACCCGAGCACGCGGCACCCTGGTCTTGGGTTCCCAGATGCCAGACCTGCCGGAAGGAAATGTCTCTTGTTCATAAGCTGCCCACGCCGGTGGTCTTGGTTATGGCAGCCTGACCTGCCTGAGCACCTGTGAGGTCATCACCCCATTTCACAGATGCGCACTGAGAGGCGCAGAGAGCTTCCGTTCTGTCCGTGGTTCAGGTGTCAGGTCGGACCTGGACTGCGGATTGCATAGCTTTAGAGCTGCCCTCTTACGCCGACATTGACTCCCGCTGCAGAGCGTCACTAAGCTCAGGGGTCTCTCCTGAGGGGAGACCTTCTGTGTGGACGTCCACGTTCCTGTTGGTTTCTTTCCTTTGCGTGGTTCTGGGAGGGGCCGTAGGCAGTGCTGGTCACAGACGCTCCCGCTGCCCAGCCCTCCGTCCCAACTCGCGCGTCTGGAACGCGTCCGTCCTCGGGAGCTACTCGGCCGAGTTCTTTGCTAATTTGCAGGCTCGTTAGTGCGGACAGCAAGAGACTCGCAAACCAAAAGCAAACTCCCCTCACCACCTGCTTCTGTTCGGGTGTTTGTCAGGTGACCTGAGGCTCAGGAAGTCCAGAGTGGAGCGGGTGAGAGGATGCCGCCAGGACGTCCTCCTTCCTGTCCCGGGAGAGAAGCTGGGACAGGGCGCGGGAGGGAACCTGCTGCCCCGCGGCTACGTGTGCTGAGCCCACGGCCAGTGTCATTCCGGCCGAGGCAGGGCGAGGGCAGCCTTCGCGTCTGGTGAAAGTGGGTGGGAACCTCCGTGATCCTTGAGACATTCCTAAAGCGTAGGTTAACGTGTAAACGGTTACAATGAACGAGTGTATTTTTGGAAATAAGTAGGATGGAAAGACTAGGAAAATACGAAGTCCTTGATGTCTACCACCCACAGGGCTTGCCAAGCGCCAGCAGGCCGGGCCCCTCTCAGACGCTGTAGGAGAAGCCTCCCTTTCTCCAGGAGATTTTATTATTTTATTTATTTATCTATCTATCTATCTATTTATTTAAATATATTTTTATTGATTTCAGAGAGGAAGGGGAGGGAGAGAGATAGAATCATCAGTGATGAGAGAGAATCATGGACTGTCTGCCTCCTGCACGCCCCACACTGGGGATGGAGCCCACAACCCAGGCCTGTGCCCTGACGGGAATGGATCCAGGACCTCCTGGCTCATAGGTCGCCCTCAGCCACTGACCCATGAGGCGGCGCTGAGCGCAGTCCTGCAGCCATGGCGTCACTCCTTCAGCGCAGTTTTGCTCCCGGTGGCTTCGCCCTATGGTCAGGCCGCCTGACCTCCAAGCAGAGGAGAGGGGTGTGGGAATGGAAGGCTCCCTCCCTCTCCAGGGGGGCCTGTTCACTCTCCAAGGGGCCTCCCGTTCAGAGTGGGTGGCCTCTCCGACGCCATCGGTGCCCAGGAGACAGCGCGGAGCCTGCAGTGGGCTCTCTGCCCGTCGCTGTGCCCAGGGTGAGGCTGGCACGCGCAGGCGAGTGTGTGGGAGCTTTCCTCTTGGAGACGCCAGTTCCAGGCCTGGGCCCCGCAGCCCTGACACGGCCTCCTCCCGCCGCCTGGGCCCCACGTCGTGTCCTGGCACAGCCAGCGCCGTGGCGCCTTCTCCGCGGCTGAGCAGAGTGGCCAGCGGGTCTTGGGGGGAGGGAGTCCTTCCTAGTGTAGCCTGGAGGGCTCCAGGCTCCATCGCAATCGACTATGGCAGTGGTCCGCAAACTCATCAGTCAACAGAGCCAAATACCAACAGTACAACGATTGAAATTGCTTTTGAGAGCCAAATTTTTTAAACTTAAACTATATAGGTAGGTACATGGTTATTACCTTAATTAGGGTACTCCTAAGGCTTAGGGAGAGCCACACTCAAGGGGCCAAAGAGCCGCATGTGGCTTGCGAGCCGCAGTTTGCCGACCACGGGTATGGTGACCAGGGAGCCCGCTGTGCTGGGGCGCGTGGTACTTATTAGCCACGTCTATTAGTATTAGTGCTCTGCTCCTAGTGACTCATATTTACAAAAGGCTCCCGTGTCGGGGGGCCTGGCCCAGCACACACGTCTGCGCTGCCCCCGTGACTGTCAGGAGCCCGGGCGCCACCGTGCGTGTTCAGAGATGAAGTGTCCGTCCTGGGACATCACGCAGCAAAGTCCTGAGAGCAGGTGCTCAGGGTGCAAGCCCGGGCTGAGGTTTGGAACGTTTTTGGAAATTCTGGGGCAAAAACCCCAAAACCCAACAGACAAGCTGAGAGAGAGAGGGAGAGAGAGCAGAAACCAGAAGGTGAAATGCGAAGGAGACGCTGACCTGGAACCACGCAGGGGACCTGGAAGCCTGCGCTCCCTTATGCGGTGGTGGGAGGCGTTGGGGTGTCAGGGTGCGACCCCTCGGGTGCTAGCTGGGGCAGGGGGCTCGATAGCCCCAGAAGCACACTCAGAACATTTCGCTTTGTAATTAATAGAGAAATATCCCCTGTGTAATCACGGAAGGCAACACTTCCGTGGCAAGACTGTAGGCCAGCGGTTCTCAACCTGTGGGTCGCGACCCCTTTGGCGGTCGAATGACCCTTTCACAGGGGTCGCCTAAGACCATCCTGCCTATCAGATATTTACATGACGATTCATCACAGTAGCAACATGACAGTTATGAAGCAGCAATGAAAATAATCTTATGGTTGGGTCACCACATGAAGAAGTGTATTTAAAGGGCCAGAAGGTAGAGAACCACTGCTGTAGGCAGAGAGATTTTGCATCGATATGAAAAGGACTTCCCACTCGCTGGTGGGTTAATGGGACCAGAATGCGCCTCTTATGGAGGTGACAGTGCGACCCAGGCGGGCAGCTCCCGGCAGCCTCAGGAGCGGTCACTCAGGTGCCTGCCTCCTTCCACTTGTGTTGCTGCCTCCTCGACGTGCCCGTGATGTCAGCAAAGGGGGAGAGAGTGCCAGCGGGTCCTGCAGAGAGTGTTGTGTCCAGGCCAGGAGATGGTGGCCATCAGTCCTTCCAGCATTAGATGGGCTCCGTCCCAATCCTGCGACCCCCGTGTCACTGCAAGGGAGGCTGGGAGATGCAGTCTTCCTGGGTGGCCGAGAAGAGAGAAAGGACATGGGGTTCGCTCACAGGCATCGCCTCTGCTAGAGATGTTAAAGCAGGAGGAAGGGAAAAGGTAGGGATTTTATTTTATTTATTTTATTTTTACAAGGTCCTCTTATTCCCGTCCCTCAGGGGGAAGATAATATCAGCTCTAAATTGCTTCCTGGAATAAGTTCCAGGTGTAACAGGAGGATAGGAGGCCACAGGGACGGCAGTTAGAAAACGTAGAAAAACCTAATATGTTCCAGTCAGCAGGCGCTGATGGCTGGCCCCGTGGGATGCTGAGTGCATTTTCAACTTCCATCTCAGGACGATTACACATCACAGAGGAGTGGACAGGGCCCAAGGACAGCAGGGGGGAAATGAGGTGCCATCTCGGAGAGAGAGGACGGTGGCCTGGGAATTTCCGACCTGTGAGCTCAACATCAATATCTGGGAAGATCTTGGAATCAATCATCAAAGAATCGATTGCATAACACCCGGAAGAACGTAAAATACTAAGTCGCCATCAGGAAAGCTTTGCAAAGAGCCAACGGCGCCGGGACCATTTAAGTCCCCCCGTGATTGTGAGAGGCTACATCCACCAGGGGAACCGATAGAGGAGGTCTGGCTCCATTTTAGTAAAGATTGGGACTTTTTAAACCAGGCGCTGTCTTTGACACGTTAGAAGAGCGTGCTCCCCTCTGCCCTTCCGCGGGGAGTTATCCAGGGCCCGGTGTCAGCCTGGGGGGCGTACTGAGTGCTGTCCCAGGGGTACTGGGGCCACAGTCTATCTGACTCAAGAACCGTATCGATGGCCGGATGAAGGAAGAGGACCACGCTCCTTACATGTGCCGCTGGCCCTAAGGGATGTGTGTGCGTGCGTGTGTGTGTGTGTGTGTGTGTGTGTGTGGGGGGGGTGTTCCTCTGCGGGACAGAAATAGCTGTAACCTGGCCTCCACTCGTTTAGAAAATCGGTCCAATTTAACAGGGACAAGTGTGAAGTGGCACCGGGCCCCCAGCCCTGGAACAGAGCCTCGGGCATACGTGATGCTCAGCAAATATCTGAAGGACCGTCCCCCCCCCCCCCCCCCGCGTGAGGATCAGAGTGTGATAATGACGCAGAGGTGCCCTGTAAATCACACAGTGCCTGGCAAATGGTCAAGGTCTGCATCCATGCAAGGGACGTTATGATTAGAAGCAAGGAAATACGTCCTGGGAGGCAATGTTAAAGGAACCGGAGCTGTTTAATCAAGAAAAGAGAATAAGGGATGATTTCACAGTGAACATTTTATAAAGCTTTTAACAAGAGATGATTATCTCTTCTCTATGTGTGTCAAGGAAAAACGGGTTTGACCGCTACAAGATGGATTTTAGCTAGACGCGAGGAAGAAACTCCTTATCGAGGGCGGGCCCGCCTAAGGGATGACGGCCTTTTCAGTTCAATGGGGCTCCCGAGACCAGGGGCTCTGCAGGTCCTGGCATCTCCCTAGTGTCCGGCGCAGGATGGGACACTGTCTGCCCATGCATATATTTACTGTATATGCACAGTAAGTATTTGTTGGATGACTCAATGTCAGGGGCATAGAATATTTGCTCAGAACTCAGGGAGTCATTATTCTCAGAGACCTTAATAAATAAGGGTGACTTATTCTAGGAGATAAAATGATCTTTCCAACATTGAGCTCATGATTCTATTTCTGTAAAAAAACGTAAAAATATTTCTGATATGGTCTCACTCTAGTCCTGGCCGTGGCTCTGTCAATGCCGATGGACGAGGCTGTTGGTGAGAGGAGAAAGGAAACGGGATCTTACTGATTTCACTCCCACGCGCACCGCTTACGAGTCCCAGAACCTTAGAAAGAAGAGGCGAGGAGGTGCTCCTCAGGTTTCCCGCTCACATCGGATCTGCCTGCATCTCGGCTGGTAGCTGGCACCCCTGCTTGTCTAGACCCAGGCCACGAGCGCCTCGCCAGCGGCTTGACGCTGGGACGTTACCTTCCTGGCCCTGCGCTCAGGCTCGGGAGGGGCCAGTCGGTCCTCAGCCCCATTGCTCGGGTGTTTATTCCTGACGGTCCCAGTTGAGATTCTAGACTAATTTTTCCGCCACTGAAGCCCATTTTTCCTTTCAAATTATTACAGAGTTAATATATATCTTGTTCAAATGACACGCGCTATTTAGTTTTTCAGTAAAGCCCAGCATGTTACACAGTGTTGTAGAAGGATGCCCAGAGAGTCATTCTTAGGGGCAGTCAGGCCGGAGGCTTCCTTGCAGCATCTGACATTGTCATCGGTGGCTTGGAGTGGGTGGTGCTCATAGCTTTTCTTAGCAGCTGGACAAGAGGATGAACTGAGCCTGCGTGGAACCATATAATCGAAGGCAGGGGTTCTAACTGGGGCCCCTGCACTGGCCTTCGACGGGTCCGTGAAGCCCATGGGGTCAGAACACATTTCCCGTGTACATAGGTAGGTGCTCCCTCCCGGGGAGTGTCCACTGGTTGAGAAAGACTATCCGAGGGTTTTAGGAGAAAGTCAAGTGCAAGAGTGTTGGAATATTTCCACACGGAGGGAGGGCCTAGCAGAGAAAGTGCATTGGGACGATTTGTGTCCTAGGGGGTAGCTATGCAGATGGCTGTTCCAACATGGGAGTCAGACGGGTAGTCACTTGTCATGTGAGAGTTCTCTCCGTTGGCAGAAAGCCAGCCAGCGAAGCCGGTGGAAGTGTAGGCTGGTCCCAGGAGGATGGATGCTGGCAAAAAGGTGGGGAGAATGTACGTCAGCCCCAAACCCAGAGGTCCACGCAAAATTATTTTATTTTCCAAAATGGTGTAGTTCTATTAGAACCCCTATCCCACTGGACTCATAGGAAACAATCTCAATTATTTCAAAGCCTCGCTCCATTTTAAGCCGTGATGAGGTTCTCAAGAATGGACACAATGTCAAGGCATAGAGAGAGCCTTTGGAGGTTGATCATGTCTTCACAAGTCACTGATGACATGTCTATTATTCAGTCTACGTCTGGGCAAATGGGCACAGTAACCGGTGAGAATGATGGGGCTGACGAGTTGTTTCCATGTGTGATGGGCACGGGGTCTTGATGGGAGAGCTGTAACTCAGAAAATCCGACACCAAGGAGTTTTTGGGAGTCTAGGCGGTGGGTCTGACTCAGCAGCAGAGGGATTGAGGGAGACTCTAACCCAGCAGCCATGCCCGGGCCGGGCTAGGTCAGGGCGCTGCTGGAGCAGCAGGATGTGCTGAGGCATTTGACATCGCCTGGCCCTTATGCGGAACTGGCTCGGGAGCTGGGGCGGAACTGAGTCTGGAAAAGAGGAACACAATACACCTCCCTGTGAAGGGCTGGGGAGGCTGAGGCCAAAGGCATGACCACAGACACCAGGAAGAGCCTGTGCAAGCTTGGTGGCCACCGATAAGTCTCTATCTGCCTTGAACTGTGATGCCTCCATTTAAGAACAAAATCGTGTGTCAACTTGCTTCAACCTTCAGTTCTTGCCGTTCTCCAACTATTGGATAGAAATATTTTACTTGGCAATATTTTAAAATAACCTTGTAAACTTCAAAGTTTCTGTTTAAAGTGGAAAGGCTTTTTGACTGCAAATACATTGGGGCCAACTGGTCTAGCAATGGTGGCAACCTGTGGAGAAAAAACAGCAAAAGCATCGAGAGTGACGATGGTGTCCGTAATGCACCGCGATTCCTCGGATGTTCCCTTAGTACTGGTGCTGCGACCTTCATCATTAGTATCTGAAGAGAATGGAAGCCTGATGAATGAAAATGGTGTCTTTGCTCAAGTTGCCCATCGCTTAAAGAACCTGGGGGACCAGACAGTGGGGAAGTCCACAGTATCCGGGGTAAACTAAGGCAGGAAAAGATCAAGCAGTTTGTTCCACTCATGGAACAAATCCATTCATGGCTCCTTTGTGGAGAAGAGACCGAGGCCAGCGTCCCTCTTTCCCAGTTCTTCCTCGAGTTAAGTATTAGATGCCGCCATCCCCCCAACCTAATAATGTGTAATAGTTTCCAAATATGTGTTCTCCTTTTTCTTCATTTACTCCTCCTCCCTTGTTCCTTTTTCCTCAAACGAGAACAATTCCTATCAGAGTAATACTATACTTATATTTTTAGCTTCACTTTGCAGTTGGGGAAATGGTGATGAGAGCTTCGGCAATGCCCTTGTCTCAGGCAGGATAAGGGGCAAATGTTCCTGGGATTTATTTTCATCCTTAGATGCCCCGGTTATGTAATATTCAGAGCAATGTCCTCTGAAAAGTGTCTCTCTTGGAGGCTTCTGCATTTAGAACGACGCTTCTCTACTTAAAAAAAGAGATTTAACAATCCCCTTTCAACCTGTAAGTATCCCAAATGAAGTTTCATTTCCATTTAAAGAATGTAGGGTTGGAAATTTTAGGGTGGGTCTACTAGGAGGCCTGGACACATGAAGGTAGCTGGGGAAATATCATATTAGGAGGGCAGGGGAGATAAAAGGGGAGCTTCATGCCCTAAAGGTAGATATGACTTACCATTTACTGGTAAAAATGATGTGCAGTAACATATTCCCATTCCAAGTTATTTCTCCATTCTCACCAGAGCCAGTTCTGCAGGGACTTAGTTTTATCCCAGCTGTTATTAGTCTAGATTTCTCCCTAACAGCAGCACTAACAGCAGAACCTAAACTCACCACGGTTTTCTGAGCACAGAAAAGCTAAGTTCTCCTAATTTAAAAAGCTAATTTCCTTAAAGCCATGCAGCTCGTGCGAGAGAGAAGCCAAACCCAGGCCGCTGGCCCCGGGTCTTTCATCTTCTCTCTGGACAAGCCGTCCTCTCGGCTCCTTTGCAAGTCACCTGGTCTCTTCTTCTCCACCCACCTCGTGCCTCAGGCCTGTCCATTCCCCTTGCCGGCGTTTTCTCCCACAGCCCTTCTCCCTTTAGGAGCTGCTATTAACACATTTCGTCTGCTCAGGAGTTTTCTCGTGTTTTGTGCGCCACCTGTTACGGACCGCTCACGAGTGTTCTCGTTTTTCACGCCCGTGGAAAAAGGAGCGAATCTAGATACTTATGTAAATTTTGTTTGGTCCCTCTTCATAGAGGAAAATGTTTTACGCAGCACCATATGTTAAAGAAGTACTAGGAACTTCAATTGTTTAATTGTTTTTGTAAATAAAAATATTATAATTATTGAAAAACAACACCTAAAGTGCATTATGATGATTTAAATAACGTGCAGTTTGCCCCAAAAACGTGCGGTCCCTGGCGTATGTCTTGGAGATTTCTATGTGGTACGCAGTGTGTTAAGATAAAGTCTCTCCTACTTGCCTCCGGCCTCCGTGGTCCTCTCTAACCTCGGTGGCACACTTCCGCTTTCTGAGACGGTGCGCCCACACAGCCTTCCTCTGAACACAGGTCATGAACGGTCCCATCCGGACACTGACAGAGCCGCCTCCCTTGCCTGGCATTGCAGGCGGTCCCCAAGGCCGCCCACCTGCCTAACCTCCTCTCCCGTCGCCCTGCCTGCAGCCCCTGCTTCAGCGAGTCCAGGAATACATGGAACCCGCCATTGCCTTTGCCCTCCTGCCTCAATATCTTCTTTCCTTCTCATCACTGTTGTGAACCCGCGTGCTCTCCACAGCTAAGCTGAAGTCTCAGCTTCCCTTCGAACTTCCCTTCTCCCAACTCCTACAGCACTTACCTATCACAGTTGTAGAGTATTTTAAAAAAATTCTCTTTGGGAAGAACTATTGGAATTTGTGCCTGACATGAGAGGAGGCTTGTATAGGAAAAGATCCCTTTGCAGATGTGTTCTCTTCCTCAAGGCGGAAAAGACAGACGTCGGCGTCACGATAATATTGAGGATTCACACAGTGATTGTGTTGGTTGAAAGTTTTCATGAGCCGAAAGATAACCCAGCAAAGGTGGGTGGGATTGACTCAACTGGGCGGACCCAACTAGAAGATGGTTCTGATTTGTTGAACTTTCCCCTCCTGCTAGTACGTTAGATAGGTGGTTGAACACATAGTCACGAGTCACCCTCTCCACTGCCTACATCCTGAGAAGAAATCGGCCGTCTGAGAAAAGACCCCTGTTTCTGAGGCAACAGGCAAGGACCGGAGTGGGAGGCCAGTGTTCCGATGGCCAGACTGAGCTCTCAGCCCTGGTCACAGGCAGCAGCTGCTGTCGTTTGCTCCCTCCCCTCTGTCACAGTGGTGCCGGGGTTTACCTCACTGTCTGGCATCCCCTGGGAAGGGGGAGAGGGCACCACGCTCTGTATGTGTGCACTGGGGACTCGATAGATAAATTTGTTGCTACAAGTCATGTCAACAAGTCTTCTCTTCCGTCCAACCTGTACTTCATGATCCTCCCCCGGGAGAACCCTTGTTTAACGTTAGCTACTGTCCTTGTGTGGTTAACCCGCCTGGGGAAGCACAGCTCCCATCATTTCTGAAGGCAGCACGTGAACAAGAGCACAGAAAGCCACCGGCATCGACGCTCACACTAGAAATTCCTACAGTTAATGACGGTGTGTCACGGTGTTCTCCCTGAAATTCTCGCACTGCAAGAAGGAATAGAGAATTCATAAAGACCCCAGCTAGATTTTGGCGGATTAAAAATCCCCGTGAGAAGTTTGGTGAGAGACGCCGGAGAAGAGGAACTTTGACTCGAGAGCATGTAGGGAGATCGCGGTTGCCGTGGGAGGATTTTGAAAGGTATATAAGTTCAGGGTACAGATGGGACTGAAATAAAGGCTGGGCATCTAAGGGTGGTCCAGAGTGGCTCTGGGTGGGGCTTTTGACCTTGAGCTGAGTGAGTACCTGGGAATGAGAGGGTTCCAGAAGGGGCTCCAGGAGGCCGGCTCACGTGTGGCAGGCTGTGGCTCTCCACCACGACACCCGCTGGCTTCAAGATGTGTTTAGAACGGACGGTTTTATTCTTACAAAGCATTTTGAAATTTTGAGTGAAATTTTTTTTTGAAATGTGTGCATAGCTGACATTTGTCATTTCTAGCCCATAGATTTTTAGTGTGGATTTGTTCATTACTCATTAATGAATTAATTTGTTAACTCATTAATTCTTTCACTATGTATAAAGCATGTGTTAAACTCCGAGGCTGTGAACTATGAATAAGGTCAGGCTTCCCTTAAGAATTTTATTACCTAGAAGAGGAAGAGATAGTCATTTAAAGAAATGCACTAACATGTTGTAGATGCTTATAAAAGTAGGTATGGGATTCCTGGTGTCAACGAGAGAGAAAGAGGGAGAGAGAAAGCCTGGCCCCTGGGATGTGGGAATGCCCAGAAAGAAAATTCATTGAGGAAAAAATTCTTGGACTGAACTTTGAAAAGATAATTATCAGAGAAACACATGAGTAGGCACGAGGAGCAGAGGGGGAGAAGGCATTCTAGGCAGAGGGCTAAGTAGGACTACTTGGTTCTTCATCCTAAACATCGATTGAGTTGCCCTACTTTCATTGCTGTGCTAGAAATAGCTCACAGATGCCAGACGTTCATTTGATAGATGGTAGAATGTCATTCTCCACTACTTTTTCTTCCTATGACCGCATAGGGAGTCGATCTGTTTGACATTTTGGTCATACTTAGGCTATCCCAGACTTTGCGCTTGTCATAAGCTGAAGACTTGCCTTTGTACAGAAGAACTAGAAGGTTTGAGATCTGTACATTGTACAAATCTAAGTTCTCAGCTACCTGTTTCTGTACCACAAACCAAAACCGAACGTATTGGCTTCAAGACAACCTTATATCATCTCTCCACGCTCCGCGGCTTGACCAGCTCGCCTGAGGGCTCTTGCCTGTGTCTCATGTGATCGGAGTTAGACACAGAGGCAGGTGGAGACACTTGAAGACTCGACTGGGCTGGACACCCAGTGGCTTTGTCGCTGCCCGGCCGGCCACCTCAGCTGGCAGGGCTGGTGCGGGGGGCCAGCAGGCACCCTCTCTGTGCTGGGACCTCCCCTTAGCACGGCCAGAGCGGGTCGTTTGCCTTTTTACACAGGAGACGGCTTCTCTCAGAGCAAAAGCTGTATGGTTCCTCGTGACATAACATCCTTGGAAGTCGCGCTGAGTGACTTCTGCCATGTTCTACTGCCACACATTCACGTGGACGAGGACTATGTCCCAGGCCGTGGACACCAGGAGGCATGGTTTTCGGGCTGCGGGGGGATCTTTGTAGAGCAGTCACCTTAGTCTGCGTTTCACCTCTAAAAACTCATGTCATTCCACATGGAACACACACCCGCCTTTCTCTGAAAGCCACCCCTCCCCCCCACACACGTTCTGCCTCTGTCGGGCATTAGGTTCAGTGTTCTGGTTACCTATTGCCGTATAACAAAGCTCTTTAAAACCCAGCGGCTTCAAACAGCCATCATTTTCTTGTTACAATTGTATGGGGTGTGGGCTCCTCTGGGAGGACCTCCTGCCCCTGTGATGTTGGCGCAGGTTGTGTCAGGCGTGGCTGGGCGGCGAGGTCAGCATCGCTCACGGTGTGGCCCTTGGCACCGAGCGAGAGACCTGTGGGTGCTTGCTCCCGGGGGGCTCAGGGCCGGTTCAGCCTCCACCAGGACCAGCGTCCAGCCGGTCTCAGCCCGTGCACATAGGGGACCCATGGGGTTTCGTTTCAGTTGACACCATGTCTGCCGTGGGAGTTTAGGGCTAACGGGGGCCCAGGGACGGAACGGTGCGCGCTTCTGGAAGTCTCCTCACGCCCACACATGGTGGAGAGACCAGGTTTCCAGCTCGGGCTCCGTCTCACTTACCACCCCCACCCACCAGCTCTTAGTCACCGTAGCTGGGGTGATGCTCTCTTTCGTGCATGTGCTCTCTGGCCTCCATTCATGACGAAGCAGTAAACAGACGTGCGCACCATAAAAGGAAGCCGTTCACGCCCAGCCATTGCTCCCTTTGCAGCCTCTGGCCAGAGCCGCCAGGACCCATTCACCGTCTCCATTTGCATCCTGTTTACCCTCTTCTTCCCGCCCACACACGGGGCGGGGGGGGGGGGCATGTGGTGGTGAGAACGTGAGAACAAACCAGGAGTTGCCCCTCACCCTGAGCAGCTGGTTGTCCCAGCCGGAGAGGGGAGGGTTGACAAATAGCCAGGTCACAGCTCGGAAGCTAACGCCGGCCCGGAGGAAGGTGCAAACTGCGTGTTACAGGAGCCCGGGCCGGGAGGCCCACGTCTGCTTTCTGTCTGTCCTCTCCTGCTGGCCCTGGACCAATGGCTAAGTTCACACTTCAACTTCCCCACATGTCGGATGAGGAAAACACACCTTCTTTTACACGTCGCAGGCTCGGGGTTACATAGCCACAGATTCCGAACTGCCCTGGACACTACAGCGTGTGGAATGTGGAGGGCAGGCAAGGCGGTTTAGATCCGCATGTGTGTGCGTGTGCATGTATGTACGTGTGCCTGTGTGTGTGCGTGTGCGTGCTATGGCGTTCTGAACGAGGCCGCGGGGGTAATGCACCGAGGCCCAGGACCACCGATTTTCTCTCCATCCGCGATGGCCGGGCTGTGCTCTCGCTGGAGGGGCATCAGCGGCGTCCCCTGTCCCGTGGTGCCTCTGCTCTGAGTCACACTGTGTGTCCTGAGACCAGCGGCAGCTGAACCGCTGGGAGTGGAGCTCGCGAGGACGTGGGGGAATGAACTCGCGGCTTAACGAGCACTGGCGAGAGAAGGCCACAGGTGGACCCTGTGTGAGCCACGGCAGCCCATTGCTTTCCTCGCACACCTCGCTGGGGCGTCAGTTGTGTTCTCGGAAAATTTACCAGCACGACGAGTTCTTCTTAGGAGAGCATCCCGAACGTAATGCTGTGCTCAATAAGCCTGTTGCATAAAAGGTTATCATGTAATTTTTATCGTTATAAGTCTCCGGTGCTTCTGGAACTTACCCTCAAAATCATATTTTGAAGCATTGTGTTTCAAAATAAGTTCCAAAAAGCTGTGGTTTCAAATCCCATACCTCAGTTTATCCTTCGGAACAAGGCTTGCTGATTTCCCCAGAAGTTCTTTCTATAAACCAACGTTCTAAAAGGACGTAGTGGTATTTTCCCTGTAGCGTTTCATCTTTGACTAATGTTTTAATTGTTTCTTTTTTCTATTGTTGTCTGTGTGATATGCTGGACTATGCGTAGGCTTTGGAATTAGACAAATTAGAGTCTGAATTCCAACTGTTGCCAGTACTAGCTGTGATCATGGACAGATCACATAGAGTTTCTAAGCAATGATTTTTTTTGTGTGGTGTTGACATGATTTGCAATAAGGTAGTTACAAGGGACTTAACACAGCGTCTGTCACATAGTAGGAACTCAATAATCAACTCCAGCTATTACTATTGTCATCACAAGAATGGCCAAGTCCCTGGTTTAGACTCTCTACCCTAATTTGAGGTCTGTGTGACAATTTCACCTGACCTTGTTTCATCCGTGTCTGTGGTTGCTCTTCTTATCTGAAGGCCCATTATGAAGAGCTAATTTCAGGCTGGTGAGTTCTGCCTGGTGGGAAACTAACAAATGAACTAAGCATATGTTTCACAAGAGATTCCATATGTATGTGTCTACAAAAGCATAATTGTTACCAAGGAAAGGAGCTTGTCGCAAACAGTTCATTTCATGAGATAAAACAGGAAGACAACAAGCGATACTTCACCATTCAATTCCATGGAGCACAAATCCTCAAGAAATGACACAAGATCTTATGATTGTCTGCGTTACACTAAAAAAAAAAAAGGACTGGACTGTGAAACAGCCATTCACAACATGGGATATTGCATGGGAGCAAACTGGGGGAAGGAAGCAGCTTTCTAGGAATTCCTAATCGCGAGAATTTAAACACCATGGCTGGAGGAGCTGGCCGTGGTGCAACCTGACTAAGCCTGGAATGTTCCATTGGATTAAAACATTGGTTCAGGGAGGGAGGGATCCTCAGAAGGAAGCTTTTCCGGGCTCCCTCTTGCTCTGTCTGTGCCGGGGGCGTTGTGTTTTGTTTGCCAAGACCAGCTGCTTCCTCGCTGGCCAGGATTCCCGTCAGCCGCCCGGGGCTGCGTCTCTGATGGGGGGCGGAATTGGTCCCTCAGGTGCACGGGCAGCTGTGGGGCCCCAGGCTGGGCAGGAGGCTGAGGCTGAGCTGCCTGGAGGCCTGGATGGCTGCGTCTCCCGCTGTCCCTTCCCCGGATCTCTTCTTGGATCTTCCACAGACGTGACCTGTGCCAGCTGCGCCCGAGCTCCCTGCTCTGCGGCCCCCAGGATCCGGGCTGGGGACAGAGGGCTGACTCGGGGGGAGATGCCAGCCATCCTTGTCCACAGGGACTCCTGGAGCAGCTCCTCATCAGACCAGACCCCGAGACGGGTTAAGACTTTATCTGCTAAGCGTGAGATCTGTTGCTGGCACACGAGCAAATCCCACGCTGCCTCAGCACAGCGCCACACACATTCTTAAATTTTAGTGTAAAATGTGCCGTTAATTAAGCACCAGCAGCATTCCTCCATCCGCGCCGTGTGGTGCTGGGTGATGGGAGACGGAGCAGGAAGCTGAGACCTGCTCGAAAAGCCTGGGTCAGGTCATCATGGCGAATCTTGTCCCCCGCCCACCTGAGTGGACCCCTTTATTACAGAAACGTGGTTTGGGTTGAACTGTGCCACCCGAACGTTATATGCTGAAGGCTCAGTGCCCAGCGCCCAGCTTGTGGATTTCCTTGGAAGGGGAGTGATGGCGGAGGAAGTAGTTAACAGGAGGTCATCCTCAAGCAAGGTGGCCCCTCGCCAGTCTGACCGGTGTCTTTACAGACGGGAAGCTCAGGTGCGGCCTTGCGCAGGGGAGAAGGCTGCTAGGAGAGGAGCTTTGTCCGCCACCAGCCAGCGCTGCTGGGGGGGCGGGGAGAGGAGTGGGGAAGGAGCCAGGGATTGCTCCTTCCTGGCGCCTTCATCAGAGGGGCATGGCCCTGCTGGCACCTTGATCCCAGACTTCTGACCCCCAGACCTGGGGACGATGCATTCATTGCTAAGCCGCCAGTCTTGTGACACTGTGATGCCAGTGCGCGCAGCACGCGACCACCGCTGTGATGGGACGGCGGTCAGCCCACCTCCCGCACGGCTCAGATGCCACCTCTCAGGCCTTCATCTACAGCAGCGGTTCTCAACCTGCGGGTCGCGACCCCTTTGGGGGTCGAACGACCCTTTCACAGGGGTCGCCTAAGACCATCGGAAAACACATATATAATTACATATTGTTTTTGTGATTAATCACTATGCTTTAATTATGTTCAATTTGTAACAATGAAATTGGGGGTCACCACAACATGAGGAACTGTATTAAAGGGTCGCAGCATTAGAAAGATTGAAAACCACTGCTCTACAGGGACCCTGCACCCTCTCTCCTCGTTCCCTATTTTATTTCTGCGTAGACTTGTCACTGCCTAACACGGCTTTGCTTAGTTCTGTCATCTTTTTAAAAAAATTATTATTTCCCTAACCGGTTTGGCTCTGTGGATAGCTCATCGGCCTGTGGACTGAAGGGTCCTGGGTTCGATTCCGGTCAAGGGCATGCACCTTGGTTGCGGGTACATCCCCAGTAGGGAGTGTGCAGGAGGCAGCTGATCCTGTTTCTCTCTCTCTTGTCGATGTTTCTAGCTCTCTATCCCTCTCCCTTCCTCTCTGTAAAAAATCAATAAAAGTATATTAAAAAAATTATTATTCATTTCCCAAACCAGAACTTCAGCTCCTAGAGGCCAGTGCTTCTGTCTGTTTTGTTCAGTGCTTAGCATGCGGTAGGTGCTTGAAAAGCACTTGTTGCAAGAAGAAATAAGTGAGAAAGTCAGGTTTAACTTGGGGCTATAAATGTTTGCGTAGACAGAACTGTGCTTCTGGACACTACCAATTCCTCCCTCCCTCCTTCCCTCCCTCCCTCCCCTCTCTACCTCGTTCTCTCTCTCTCTCAGAGGTGAGAGGAAGTAGTAGGACTCACTGCATGAACACAGACAACACGGGCTTGAGTTGCTCTGGCCCCGCTATGCTGAGCCTGGTTTTGTTTGGTTTCACGCTTCCCCGTGTCTCCGAGCGGCGAGGATGGAGGCTCAGCTCTCAGCCCTGCTTGGCCAGCGCTCCCGGGCGGAGAGGCAGGGCGAGGGAGCTAGGTCTTTGTGTGGAGCTGAGCATGACAGCCCGGAGCCCAGGCAGCCGCCCTGGAGGAGGCGGTTTCTCCCACCTGCTGCCTCCGGAGCAGAGATGAGGACTGACCTCTGGCCGCATCTGAGCGGCCGCACACAGAGACTTGGGAGTGATACATTGTGAAGGCCTTGCCTCCTGCCTTTGAAGCCCAGCCAAACCCGAAAGGCTCTCAGCACCAGACGGGTGGGTCTCGGGGTGATAAGGAGTCTGTGCTGGGGCTCCCCTCCCCATCCCCCACTGGGGAAGCCCGGAAGCCTGGGCGGAGGTGATGGGCGGGGAGGGGAGGCTGTCCAGGAAGCGCTGCGATAAAGGGGCCTGGGAACCCGCCTCCAGGGAGCGGGTGGTGGGAACGGGAGGCTGGGGTCCTTGTTGGTGAGGTGGTTGGTGGCTATGAAATGCGTTTTATTTAAGTCTGGTTTATCCCTCCCCTATTTCCAAAGAGGATTTGCAGGGGACGCCTCGCTGAGGTGTGGGATGAGCTGGGAATGACCGTGACTTCTGGAGCCTGAGCGAGGGGGCAGGAGGGCGCCCCCCTCTGGGGCAGGAAGGGCTGGGGGGAGTGTTTGTGAGCAGGCAGTGCTGTCGTCAGCTTTGGGGTTATCCCTCGAGGTGATGAAGGGACGGCTAATGGAAAGTCTGCTGGACTCTTATGGACGAGTTACTCAGAGAATGTCTGTCTGTGACGGGCGGGTGTCTGAGAAAACAAATGTGATTGACACGTGAACGCAGACGCCTTCATTTGTAGCTGTGGCGACTGCTTGCTTCTTACTGCTTTCCAACTGAGCTGCAGTTCTGATCGTCACGTATGTGCGCGTGCACACACTGACACACACACACACACACACACTCACTCTTACCCCCCAACCCCCAACCATCCCTCAAGAAGGCTGTTTTCTGCAGTTGCATCTCAGAGCCTTGAAACCACTGAATGGCTGGCGGCGTTGCTCTCCTGGTCCTGGGAGAGCCCCGCGCTCCTGCCTCCTCTCCGCCGGCCGCCCCGACAGCCCGGACCGGCCTCCAGGTGTCCTCTGTCCTCTGACCTGCCCTCATCGCCCCGTGAGTAGCAGGAGGCTCCGGGCGGCCTCCCTTTGCTGGCACAGATGGCTCCACCGCAGAGCCCCGGGGTGACCCCTCCTGCCCGCCTTCCCTCAGAGAAGCTTCTAGTGTTCTTCTCTGAAAAAACATGAAACAGTGGGCGATAGCGCGGTGAGAACTCGGCAACCGAGCACCACATGAGGACTTAGAAGCAGAATAAAGAGGTCAGAGCCACGAGCGTCTCCAAGGTGCTGATGTGTGAAAACGTCCACTTGACAAGTGACCCCTCCTTCCAGGCTCAGGAGGGGAAGGACGCCGACTGTGACCCCCTTTTAGCTGGGATTCTGTCACAGGCGCCAGTGTTTGTTTTCTGCGCGTGGGTTTGCCAAAATCCCTGTACCCTTGACGGCCGCCAATACCTACATCTTCAACTCTCTCTGCGTCACCTGGGCCCAGAACAAAGACACATTGCTTTCTTTGGTTTCTAAGTCTTTAAAACCATAAATAATTTTTAAAAATTACACAAGTGAAACATTCAAACAAAGGAAGAGTGGAGATCAATGAGTGAAACCTGCTGTCTCCCTCCACACTCCGGTCCCTTTCCTCATGGAGGCAGGTGTGACCAGGTCAGTATCCGGCTTCCGGGCCCTTTTCTGTAGATTTAAACGTGCACTTGGATGCCCCGCCCCAGGTGGTCAGGGCCGTCTGGTCCAGTTCAGTTGCCATCGCTTCAGGGAGGCCTTCTCTGATGACACAACCTAAACTAAACTCCCCATCGCATCCCACCCCACCTCTGCATCGCATCCTTTGGTTTGCCTCATAGCATTTATTACCAAGTTCCCGTTGTTTGTATGGAAAATAATACAATACTAAATCAATATTAAGATAAGATAAGCTCTGTGTTTTGAGTACTCACAACTGTAGACCTACTTTTGCCCCACCCTGTCTGTTTCCTTCCGTGGGAAAGGGGACCTAAATGCGCTGAGATGGAGGGTGACAGACCTTGGAGGCAGGGAGATTATCCCGGGAGCTTAATCGAATTCCACGAGTCTTCAAAGTGGAAAACCTTTCCTGGAGAAGAAGAAAGACAAGAAATTCATAGTGTGAGAGAGACTTGCCCCACATTTCCTGGCTTTAAAGAGAGAGGAAACAGGCCACCAGCAGGCCACTCGGTGGCTTAGAAGCTGGGAGGGACCCTCCGATAACAGCCAGTGAGGAAACGGGGACCCCAGTCCTACGCCCACAAGGAACCGGATTCTGCCGGCTCTCATGGGCAAGGAAACTGATCCTTGCCTAGAGCCCCCAGAAGGAATGCAGGCCTTTCAGGGTGAGTCTGGGCCGGGCTTCTCACGTACAGAACTGGGAGATAATACATGCGTGTTGTTTAAGCCTCTAAGTGTGCAGTGATTTGTTACAGCAACAATGAAAAACTAACACACCGTCAAAATTACTCTTATTTCTATTGGTTTGCTTGCTTACCGTCTGCCCGCTCACCTCCTGTGAGTTTTAGGAGAGACTGTCTGTTTGGCTTACCACTTTACCTCTATGACTAGAATAGCTCCTGGCATGTGGGAGGTGCTAACTTTGTTGTTGTGGTTCAGTGAATAAACAAGTGCATAATGTATACATACTGCACATCACATCAAGTCCTCAGTATATTATTTGATAACTTTTTTTAAACTTAATGATATGTCTTAGAGATCTTTCCACCTCATTCATGTAGATATTACTCATTACTTTTGTTCACTCTCCTACATTTCATTCATGATTGGCTATGTAATCATTTTGGTAACCATTCCCTTTGACGGACATATTGGCTATTTTCAGTTTTTCACTTTGGCTATCCCTGGGCACGTGTGCATTTCTATGGGACAGAGTAGAACTGTGGCGTCAAATGGCATGTCTTGTAAGTTGGGTGGACCCTGCTAAATTGCCTCTAAAAATGCCAGATGAAGGGACATCCCCAGCAACTGAGCCTGGGAGTAACTGTTTCCCCACACTTTGTGCAATGCTGGGCTTTTTCACGAATTTGATTCTTTTTAAACTGACTGGTAGGTAAGAATTCCTCATTGTGTTTTAGTATTTGCCTTTCCATGACCGTTATTAATATTAAACAACTCTTCTTAAGTTTATCCGCTAATTGTATTTTTTTTTTCTGGCTCTGGTGTCAGAATTTAAAGATTTAAATCCTGACTCTAGCAGTTACTAACGGTATAACTCTGAGTAAGTTCCTAACTTTCTCTCTGTTTCAGCTTTCTTGCCTGAAGAATGGAGATGCTAATAGTATTTGATCAAAAGAGTAATTATGCAAATCAGTTCATTTTTTGCACATGTAAGATGCTTAGACTATTGTCTGGCAAGTAGGACCTCTCAATCAGTGCTGGCTATGTTCTTGGCCAGCTTTTATTCCGAGATTGCTTTATTTTGATTTGCAAAAGCTCTTTACACTTTATATCATTTGTTGTGTGAAGAACACTTAATGCAAATATTTTCTCCTAGTCGTTTGCCTTTTAGCTTTGTTTGTGGTGCATTGTATCTTAGAGAACTCAATTATTTTCCTAATTTATCTATATTGTTCTTTATAGAATTTTAATTAGAAAATACATAGCATTAGATTCTTGCTCAGATATTCCTAATCACAAGATTATAAAAGCATTCTCCCTAATTTTCTTCCACTATATTTACATTTTTGTGTGTCTGACTCTTGAATTGCTTTGGAATTTGTATAAGGAACGATGTAGAAATCCGAGTTTTCTTCCAAAGTATAGACGTGACTTTCCCAGGGCAACTTACCACATATATGCGGCCCTTTCTCCCCGGTTTAAACGCCTGATTAACTTTGTCTAAAATTCACATGCATGTGAGACTTTTCTATTTATTCCCATCTCTTTATTCTTTCTTTTCTGTTGTCAGGAGGCACAATTACTACACTATAGTAATTTACATAACTACACACTATATTTAATATTTGATCATGCAAGCTCACATTTTATTTAATTCTTAAAAAAATCTTTATTGTTGAAATTATTACATATGTCCCTTTATCCCCTCTGCCCCCATTGACCTCTCCCAGCCCACCCCTGGCCTTCACCACCCTATTGTCTGTGCCCATGGCTTATGCATTTATGCCTGCCAGGCAGGATGAGTGGGAGAGAGTGTTTGTGAAGTCGGCCTCGTAGCCTTAAAGATCGAGTTTAGAGCCATAAAATTTAGGCCTCAGAAGGTGCCTTCTAAAGACACTGGCTTCATCCCTAGTGTCACAAAGGGGAAAAGTGATCCTCGAGGCCACACAGGGTAGAAGCAGGGCTTAGGCTCAGATTCCCTGGTCCAGGGCACATTTGGTGAGACGGTGCCTGGAGCTGACCGCTCATTGTCATTGAGGTCATGTGATTGTGAAAATGTCCTCAGACCTCCCAGGGTGGGCGAGAGAGCTCCGTGTCTGACCGGGAGTGAAGCACCACGTCCTCAAGCCCTGGCTGTGCCGCGTCTGCTGCCTTTGTCCCTTGATTATACATCAGTGTGCTCTCTCCAGAAGCCGTAGGGAACCGAGTCCAAGCATAGAACCGGCTTGTTTCTGAGCATTCCATTTCAGGACGAAGGGGCAGCAGGGAGCAGAGCGCCGGGGCCAGACCGTGGCAGCGCTGGGTTCCGTCCGGCTCTGCTCCCAGCTCCGTGGGCGCCCACAGTCTCCGCTCCGGGAGCTCCCCTGGAACTCGGTCCCTGCCCCGCAGGACGCCGAGGACGCCTGCCCACGAGCCAGGAGCTGGCACAGTGCTCCGCAGCACCCTCCCCCGGCACAGGCAGCGCCCCGATTCTGCTCAGCTGCAGAGCCACGGGCTTACCACCGGCCACAGGCTGCCTCTCTACACACTTTCCCCACGAAGCGGGGGCTTTGTGTTGGCGTGAACTCGGGAGGGAGCGGGATGAGGACGAGGTAGCACAAGGCTGCGGGTTCCTCCCCTCCCCTGGCTGTCCCGTCTCACACCTGCCCTGTGCCGGGCCCGCAGGTGAGAGCAAAAGTGAACCCTCAGCGCCCTGAGAGCCAGCGTCCTCCTCTCCTTCCCCCCAAAGCGCCACGCTGTCAAGTATTGGAAATCTCTCCATCGACGTGTCAGTGGTGACTCAGGTGCTTGAAGAGAGTCCTGACGTTTTTAATCTTATCTCACCTTTGAGGTTGTGGCGGGAGCATGGGCCTGTTTGAAGCACCCGAAACGTGGAGGGTGCTCTGGGTGAGCCTGTTGTGTCTGCCAGGTGTTACTGTGTGTGACAGTGCGGGGGGGGGGGGGGGCGCGGGCAGAAGGGGAGGGGGGCTGAAGGGAAGGCGAGGGAGGAGGAGGGGGCTGGGAGCCCTCAGCCCGCCTGGCCTGGCCTCGTCGCGGGTCCGCCCATGCAGGTGGCCCTTTCCGCGCCTGCCCCGGCGACATCCAGGCCCCTGTGCTTGGCTTTGGCGACAGGTCGCCCCTCAGAGGCCCCGGCCAGGTGGCGGGAGTCGGGGGACAGTCCGAGCTGCCCGCACAGCGCTCCCTCTTTGCTCGGGGCGGCTTCTAGCTTTGACCCTGGGGCGGCCAGGCGGCCGGTCGCGCTGGAGCAGGGAAGGCCCGTCCTGGTCTGTGGAGCCGCTTCTGTGGCCGCGTCCCGCTGCTCACCCTCCTCAGCGCCTCCCGGGAGCCCGATGTCTGCGTGAAACACGGGAAAGCGCACTGCGCTCTGTCCTCTCCTAAGACCGCGGGTTCGCTTCCGAAAATCACACTCCGCCCGACAGGTCACGTCATCACCGCAAGCGGAGGCTTTCATTTCTCCGGCCATTTCTTCGGCCTTCAGCTCTCAGCTCCAGATGGACACACGGATTGTTTGAGCGAGCGTCCCGGGCTCGTGCAGCGTCACGTGGGCCCGGAATTCCTCGCGCGGAGCCCAGTTCTGTGCTCACACCGACGCCGGCGCGGCCCCAGGGAGGCCTCCCTCTTCTCGGGCCTCGGCCTCCTCGCGTGTGACGTCGCCCGTTCCCCGTGTCCAGGGCTGACTCAGTGCCTGGGACAGAGGACTGACCCCTCCATGGGGCCCGTGACCGCCAAGTAGCCCGGACGCTCCGATGTTCACTTTTAGGTTGAGGACATACTGCTTCTCCGCCTTCCTCTCAGATCGGGTGCAAACCGAGGACTGGTCCCCTGTCCTTCAGAGGGAAGCTCTGAGGATGTGGGAATTCAAGATGATGATCTACAAGATAAAGTATGAAGAGTGACAAGTGGGCGTCACAGACATGGTCACGGGTGCGGAGTGCAGCCTGGGGGTGTGGTCCATGCTGCGGTGTCGGGGGACCACCCTGTAAAGTATGTGATCACCCAGCCCCCAGGCGGCACACCTGCCACGGATACAAAGTAATACTGAACGTGAACCGCACTTGAAAACGAACATTTAAAATAAAGAAAGAAAGAAAGAAAGAAAGAAGGAAGGAAGGAAGGAAGGAAGGAAGGAAGGAAGGAAGGAGGAAGGAGGAAGGAGGAAGGAAGGAAGGAAGGAAGGAAGGAAGGAAGGAAGGAAGGAAGAAAGAAAGAAAGAAAGAAAGAAAGAAAGAAAGAAGAAAGAAAGAAAGAAAGAAAGAAAGAAAGAAAGAAGGAAAGAAAGAAAGAAGGAAAGAAAGAAAGAAAGAAAGAAGGTTTAGAGGCCTGTCCCCAAAGGACTTTGGCTCCAACATGAACGACTTCTTTCCAGAGCAAAGAGCTGAGAGAGAGACGAAGGCTGCTGTCTCCTAAGAACCGAAAGAAGCAACACGCTGCCGTGGTGGAGAGCGCCCCGACCCCCTGCTCTGCAGCCCAGGAAGCCCCTAGTGATTCTTGTCCAGCTGAACCGGTGAGCGAGGCAGTTCTGGTTCCACGCGCCATTCCTTCTTTTTTGAAGCACGTCCTCTCCTCACGGCTCCCCGGCCACGGGGCAGCCGATGCCCTCCGGGTGCAGCCCCGTCTCCCCGAGTGGCCGCCTGCTCCTGTGACCCCAAGGGGTGCCCCAGACTCTGGATTCAGTCCACGCCTATTTCCCACCAACTCTGACCCCCGACCCCATCACTCCCCCAGGACCATGGCAAGGAGCCGCAGCGACCGCGGCCATGGCTGAGCGCGTCCTCCTGTGGGAGGGGCCTTGATGTCCGGGGCCATCGATGCTGTGGCGGAGCAGCTCTCCTGGCCTGCCCCCCAGGGTCCCTCGCAGCTGACAGGGCGTCTGGCCGGTGGCAGGTCTGCTTCCAGGGCCCGGGAGGACACAGGGCCCGGGAGGACACAGGACCCAGGAGGACACAGGACCCAGGAGGACACAGGGCCCGGGAGGACACAGGGCCCGGGAGGACACAGGACCCAGCGTCGCCCCTGCGTCTCCCAACAGAAGAGAGAAGCCGGAGCTTCGCAGCGGAGGAGCAGCTGCCGCCTGCTTGCTCCCAGGCCTCCGGGCAGCAGCCAGGCCGAGGCCGTGGGGCCCAGCCCGCCCCCATTTCCAGGAAGTGACCGCCAGCAGCCACCCGTGCTTCCAGAGCCCTGGCACGAGAGGGCAATGAGCTCATAGACGGGTGAGGGCGCGTTACCCTATGAGCAGCCCATCTCCATGGAGACAGGCTCCTGCCCTGTGTGGTCCCCGGGCTTCTATGGGGAGCGAGAGCTCCACGCCGGTCGGCTGTCTGCCTCACTAGCTGAGTTTCATCAGGTTCAGGATGCGATGTAGACGGACCCCAGAGTGGCCCCTGGGGAGGCTCCTGAGGGCCCCCGGTCCCAGGCCTGGCCTGGCTGGGGCCCGGGAATTGGCTGTGAGAACGTCAGGTTGTGGGACTGCCTGATGGGGTTCTCAGGCCAGGATGAGGTGGGGGACATCTTTGATTCCACAACCAAGGTCTAAGAAAGGGGGTGGCTGCCACCTCTGAGAGCGGCTCCCTGGGAGAAAGAAGACCTGGGCTGAGAGGGCCTGGCCCCAGGCAGCCCCCCCGGCTGGCTTTGGAATCAGCGCCGTTCACACGTGCTCTCCAGGCTGTGGGGGATGGAGAGCACGAGGCGGTCTGGGGGACGGCGACAGGAAGCGGGAAGCAGCCACTTTGGAGCGTTCCCTCCAGCAATGATTAAAGTAGACGCAGGTAGTCAGTCATGTGACGGGGCCGACTGTACAAACGGGGTACCACACTGCTCTGAGGATCGTTGCCATGGTAACCCAGACAGAGATGGAGCAGCAGTAAAGGAGACTGCCCTGAAAGAAAATGTTATTGATTAGATGAGGGTTTGGGAGAGGGAGGGGCGTGAGGGGTTGACAGTGGTGAGAATGAGGGCAGGGACCAGTGCACCCAGTGTCATGACCACATGCAGAGTGGGGGGCGGGGTTGGATATTGACAAGTCTCATCAGGAGTCCTCAGACACCGGAAGTTAAATGGTCATCGGCACATGTTTCTGTGTCTGGGCTGAACTCTCTGATTTCGGCGTCACGGAGACCATTGATTGTTTCTTAAGAAAAATCTAAGCCCGCCTGGCATGGCTCAGTGCTGAGCGTCGACCTAGGAACCAGGAGGTCATGGTCCGACTCCCGGTCAGGGCACATGCCCGGGTTGCAGGCTCCATCCCTAGTGTGGGGCGTGCAGGAGGCAGCCGATCCATGATTCTCTCTCATCATTGATGTTTCTCTCTCTCTCTCCCTCTCCCTTTCTGAATCAATAAAAATATATTTAGAAAAAGAAGAAAGAGCCAATCGAAGGTGGTGGAGCCAGCGGTGTTCTCTGAGCCCACACTGCGCCGCGGGGCAGGGTTATATGCCAGCGGAGTGTCCGGCTGTGCCCACTGTCACTGGTTCTTGCTCAGTGGCCCATGGGCCGCCTTCATTGTTCCCATCACCGTTCAGAGGCAGCTGTTTGGTGCAGGAGAGGGGGCGGCCCTGGTATGTCCTTCGTTCCCCCGTGGAGAGCACGCTCCCTGTGGGCTCTGGCATGGTGACCTAGCGACACTGATTTTTTTTCAATCCACGGGCCCACGCTCTATTCACTGAGCCAAACCGGCCAGGGCTACACTGATTTTTCCTTCACTCTTAACATTGAGAGAAGACCGCTGTCCTCCTGGCCAGGATCATTGTGAGAAATAACTTATTAGGACTAGAGGCCCAGTACACAACATTCGTGCACTCTAGGGGGGTCCCCTCAGCCCAGCCTGCGCCCTTTAGCAGTCCGGGAGCCCTCAGGGGATGTCCGACTGACAGCTTATGCAGGGAGCAGGCCTAAGCCGGCAGTCAGACATCTATAGTGCTGCCGCGGAGGCGGGAGAGGCTCCCTCCACCTTCACCACCACTGCGCTCGCCAGCTGTGAGTCCTGCGTTGAGCACCTGCCCCCTGGTGGTCAGTGTGCATCATAGCGACCGGTCATTCTGCTGCCCGGTCGATTTGCATATTACTCTTTTATTAGATAGGGTTAGAAAGCAGCTTGAAAATACAGGCTCGTGAGGAATGCAAGATGATACAACATTCACAGGAGTTAGTACTAACCACCGTCCTGGCGAGTGGCTGGAGTGTGCCCCGGAGGCCGGGATGGGGCCGGGGGGGGGCGGGCTGTGAGTGGCAGTTTCCCCTGATGCAGACCAGTGCGGCGTGAGCCGCCAGCCCCTGCCCTCCTGCGCCGCCCTCTGTGCAGGCACCTCACTGTCCCTCGGGGACAAGCAGCAGATTTGGCAATAGCAGAGTTGTTTGTTAAAGAGAAATCTTTGGTCTAATATTCAGAGTCCTCAGCATGCCCTGCGCGCGAGCTGGTGCGATGATGGCTCCAAGCTCCAGTTCCACTCGGTCCCGAGGCCGGCGGCCTGCCCTTGCCCCGTCCCTTCCTGGTTCGCAGCGGAGCCGGTGGATGCGGCACAGGCCTCTGCCCGCGGCTCTGCCCCCGAAGGCGCTCCTGCATCTTGCATCCTGAAGAGGCGTTATTACCGCCCGGACACGTCGCCTCGGCGAGACGCAGCACATCCCTGGCGCTGGAAGGAGGAGCAGAGGCTGGTTCGACATGCAGGCGACGGAGGAGAAGATGCGGGCACTGGGCGTTCCTCGTGGGTAGAGATGCCGCAGCCGCGCAGACAGAGCCTCCGTCTTCGTGGCAGAGCAGGTGGCACGTGGAGCGGGACCAGAGCCCTCGCCCTGCGGCTACGCTCACCTGGCGCCGCTCCTGGAAACCCCCACAAAGGGGCCGGCCGGCTGCTGACCTATGGCTTCCAGGCGCAGAGGGACCAGGCCGGGTGGGTGTTCCCAGGGGGGCCGGCGTCGGCTCGGCTCTGGCTGCACAGGGAACGGGAATGTGGCCTGGAGAGTCCCGCAGGGAACTCGGGAGCGGAGGCTGTGGGGGTGGGGGGCCTGTCACCCCAGCGAGGTGGCGACGCCCGGACAGGCTGCGAGGCCACCGATCACTGGTGGGTGATCCATCCTCCGCGTGAGCAGGTGCAGGTCCTTCCACTTCCAAGCTGGGCAGTTGGAGCTAAATAAATATCAGGTTTATTGCAGATGGATTAGGAGAGGCCGCGAGGGCACCATCCTTCAGCTGCGTGGGTCCAGGACTGTCCCTCCTCCCCTCCCTCCTGTCCAGGCCGGGGCAGGGCGAGGGGGGTGGGGGGTTCATTTAAACTGCAGCAACAGCTACAGTTCACGAGGACAGCAAAGGGAGGCATTCGTCAAACCTATTTCTAGGCAATCGGTTTATTAAATCCCATTTCTTTTGACATCTTGAAAGCAATGATATTCTCCTTACGTCTGAGGCTGCTGAGATGCTGGCGGAAGGGGCTGAGGTTCCCGTGTGCGTGTGCACCCGTGCACGCGTGTCTGTGCCTGTGCTTCCTGCATGCTGTTCTCTTGCGGTTTCTGTGTAATATCTCCCGCACTTTCTATTTGGAGAGTCACTTTCCCCTACACATAGTCAACAACAAACATGAAACCACCTAATTATATTTTCATAATCATGATTAGAAACCATCTAAACGACCCTGCCTGATGGACTCCAGGAGTTTGTTGATTGCTTCTTGATGTGCATGAAAGCTTTATGCAGAGCCACATCAAATGATTGGCTTCACAATGAAATTAGGGGAAAAAAACCCCTTTAATATGTGTACACACTTACTTAAAATATGCATACATAATTCATAGGACCCGGCTAATTAGCCAGCATCGGCACAACGTTCCTGACCAGGAAATAACTGGAGAGGCTGATTGCCTTCAAGCAGTCCATTAACTTCACAAGTGTCTATGTATTTATTTTACTTTATTTTTTTGCACAACATAGATCCTACCTTTTCTAGAAACGGTCAGTCTTTTGGGTCATCAGGACCTCAAAATGTCTCCACGTTCTGAGAAAGAGCCAGGAGATTAAGGTTTGAACTTCAGAGTTAACGTGTGACGGGAATCACATGAGATGCTCCCTCTTCGTGAGCATCCGGTCCTCTGGGTGACGGAGGGCCCAGGGCCCAGGGAGCCTGCAGGGACAGGGATGGCCGGAGGCTCCGGTGTGGCTCCTCTTGACGCCTGTCCACCCGTGAGCGCGTGCCCCGCCCTCCTCCTGGGAGCAGTGGTGTGAGGCGCCGTGGCCTCCGGCTCACACATCAGTCATCCCGCCGCAGGGCTCCCGGGGGAGGCCTGTGCACTCTTTTGCGTTTGTGGTAACATCGTGTGATGTGCTTTCAAATGAGCAGCCTTCATTTTCACACTCAAATTTCATCAGGTGTTTAAAACACGCAAGGTTATTTCTCACACAGGCATTTATAACTGTTTTTTTTTGTCTGTTTATATATTTTTATCGATTTCAGAGAGGGAGAGAGAGAAACATCAGTGATGAGAGAGAATCATTGATTGGCTGCCTCCTGCATGCCCCACGCTGGGGATGGAGGCCGCAACCTGGGCATGTGCCTTGACCAGGAATCGAACCGTGACCTCCTGGTTCATAGGTTGACGCTCAACACCTGAGCCACTGTTCGATAAATCTTTTCTGTTGATTCTGGACCTGCGGACTGTTGCTATGGAGTGTAAAATTGCAGGAGGATTTGGCAAATTGGTGGTGATTTAGGTTAATATAGACCAATAGGAAAAAGAAAGACCATCAAAATTTATTGTCAACCTGGATGCCATAAATACATATACAGGGTGGGGCAAAAGTAGGTTTACAGTTGTTCATATGGAAAATAATACAGTAATTAATCAATAATATTACAAGGATAAACTGTTTTGCATCCTCACACCTGTACACCCACTTTGCCACCCTGTGTATAAGTGTATTTCCCTCCGGTCCTATGTGCTGTCTCTTCTGGTCTTGTCCAACGACCCTCTTGGAATGATTACAATGATGACTTGACCCCTTGTTTTTGACCATAGGGAGGTTACAGCGTCCTCAGATGGCCTTGGTGTCCTACAACGCAGGGTTTCTTGTCTTTGGTTGTTTCTGCAAAGAGTGTCAAGGTCACGTAGGGCGATGGAAAGAGCAGCAAACTGGTCAAGTCTTGGCTCTGCTGTAAGTAGTGTCGTGACGTTTGGGAAGTCCCATGTACCGTTAGGACTCCACTCTCTTTCTGTGAAACCAAGTATGGATTTACTGTCTTATTGTTCTTCTCACTTCAGAAACAATCTGCATTTTCCGTGATCATTTCCTTGTTGAGATGTATCAATTGTCTGCTTGGGCACAGCCCTGCTCTAGGCCAGGTAGGCGTCACCAAAAGAACAGCATCACCCTTGGGAGCTCCCTGTTTGCCTCTGGAATTTGGGGGCTGAGGGTTTGAATTTTCTTGAGGACTGATTCCATCTCTCTATATAAAAGCCTAAGCGACCCTTATGACTGAATAACCAGAATGACTGGAACGACTGGAACAACTGGTCAACCAGTCGCTATGACATTCACTGACCACCAGGGGGCAGACGCTTTGACCTGTAGGTTAGCTTGCTGCTGGGGTCCAGCCGATTGGGACTGGGCAAGATGGGCCAGACACACCTTGGAGCCCTCCCACGGTCCCTCCCCGGCCCTGATCGTGCACCGGTGAGGTCCCTCCACCTGGTCTGTGCCCTCTCAAAATCCAGGACCCCTCAGGGGATGTCAGAGAGCTGGTTTTGGCCTGATCCCTGCAGGCCCGATCTAGTTTTATAATAAAATAAAAGCTGATATGTCTTTGAGTATCGAGTTAAAAAGGAGTTTAGAGGTCAACTATTGGAACTTCCACTCCATTGTACAAAATACTGGATAAATGATTTTTTCAGGTTATTCTCGAATATTTTAATGATAAGGAATTTATGATTTTTGAAGGGAATTATAAAGATTCTTCATTATAAAAAATTTATTTTTTTATATTGAGATGAAAACTATATCTCTGTGACATACAATATTTTTTATTCACTTATTTACTTATTCATTCCACTGGCAACTACTTATGGAACAGCCTCCATGCATCAGATACAGTAGCAGACCCTGGGGATAGGCAATGCAATGGACGGACTGGGTCCTTGCCCTTACGGATCTTATCTTCTGAATTCACTGGAGAGCTAGGCACTTAGGCAAGCAATCATAATGCACTCTGGCAAGGACTACGAGAATGGAAATACAATAATCTATAGGAGGGATATAAACCCTGAACTTGATCAGAGAGAACTTCCTCGAGCCATCTCGGCTCAGGGCTGAGGGATGCGGTGACGCTCAGTGATTTAACCCTTTAGGACGGCGTCTGAAACACGGGAAGACAGCATCTCCTTCAAGACCTTTTCTCCCGCTAACCACGCGAGGATTCATTCCATTTTCATTCCGAGACCTCCTCTATTTCCTAATTTACCAGTTTAGTAACTTTGTTAGAAAATGACTGAGACTTGTTGGGCCTGATGTCTTCTCAGGGAACCTATTTTGGCTCCTTGTTATAATCATTTTCCTCTCGAAGTGCTTACAGACCCTCTACTTTGTTATCCATTAGAAAATTTAGTTGGGTACCAGTATCAAGATTTATTCCGAGGTGCTTATTACTTAAAAATTAAAATTTTTGCCTACTTGTAGTTTCGGGGCCTCTCTGGTTATTTGGTAATTTTTTAAAAATCACGGACAGTGGTTCTCCAGTTGTTTTTGCAAACTCTTCGCCCCGGAAGCAAATTGTCTGAGCCAAGATAACTTCCCTATCAATTCCACCTTCGTACTCTTTGGTCACGTCTTAATTGTGTTTAGTTTCCGGTTTTCCATTTGATGAGCACCCTCATTGGTGCAGATGATTGCAAAGTGAGAGTAGTTTTATTTACACCACATGATAATATCATACCATCTTTCTCAAAGACACGGTCCCTTTTATTTTTTATCTCTTTTTCAAACATAGCACAATAAATGCTTTTTTTTTTTGTCTTTGTACTTTATACCAAAGTTAACTTCTGGCCTGGGGACTTTGTGACATTCTTTGTAAGCTATCATTTTCTCCTCCTCTTTTCCTTTCTCTTCCAAATCAGTGATTATGTAATTCTCCCCTTTTTCATTCACCTGCTTTATGAAAAATTGAACTTATTGAAGGATACACTATGCAGCTACCTGGAATCCATAGCATGTTTCCTCTTAGTGTTATTCCTAATCATACAACCAGACTTTCATTTTCAGTGCGTCTAATATTTCTAGGGCCAACTTCCTTTGAGTGTTGTACTTTTCCTGATTAAAAGAATGCATTCTCTTCTAGAATTTGGGATGCACGAATCTCAGGGTATAAAGAAAGGGGAAGAGGATAGTATTTATTGAGTGCCTACTATTTTCCATCCCAATGCTATGTACCTTATTCATTTTCTCAGCACCATTTGGGGTTGGTTTGATTATGTCAATTGTTCAGATGAGGCAATTGAGATGCAATAGATTGTCCAAGCTAGGAAACAGCAAAGATGGGATTTAAGCCTGAATCTGTCTGACCCCGAAGCTCCTTTTGATGTCCCATAGGCTAATTTCTCCCACTTGCAGGCAAAACGGGATTGTTACCACTTCTTCAGGAAATCAGGGCTCATCCCCTGTGGTGGGCAAATGGAGACCCACAAGAACTGCTTCTATAGTTTCTTCTCCATCACACCGTTCCCTTCAGCGATATCTTGACACACCGTTTGGTCCCCTGTGTCTTCCTAGTAATCTTTATTTTTTTGTAGCTCTGTGATTGGAGGTCACATGGTAAAAAGGAAAGGGTTTGTTCCTTAGGAATGATCGAACTTAGCCAGAGTCCTTGGTGTCTAGCTTAGTTATTCGTTGCTGCATAACAATATTGCCGAGAACTTAGCCACTTAGAACAGCCCAGACTCATGCCGCTGTTCTGATAGGCCGGGCGTATGGGCACCGCTTGGCGGGTCCTCTGCTTCAGGCCTCATGTGCTGCTCTAGCGGGGTCAGGTGACGGGGAGGAAGGCACCCCAGGACTCTGCTCCTGCCTGGCGGCCGGACTGAGGTGTCCAGTTTCCTGCTGCCGGTCAGCTGGGGGCTGTTCCCAGGCCCCTCCCCACGTGGCTTCCTGGCCTGGGAGTGACTCTCCTCTCGATGGGCATCAGCATCGCACGCAGGGAGCACCTTCCCCTGGTTAGAGCCAATCACCGCCCCCCCACACTCAGCGGGAGGGTGACACAGGGCACGGGTACCAGGAGGTGGGACAATGGGGACACCTCAGTGTCCACCTGGAGTTCATCGTCCACTTGGACGTCATGATGGCTCTTACTGTTCCCTGAAGACTTTCCTTGTCAACACCTTAAACTACATGGAAACATGGGCTGGCTGTTTCTCTTTTTAACTTTTTGCCCATATTTTTCTAGTGTTAAATCGTCTGTCTTTCTGTGAACTTTCAGCATGTAATGAGACCTCTTAGTTAGAAATCTTTAATATCACTTTTAATATCATTATTTTACTCTCCCTTCCCCTCTCCTACACACAGCCCAGTACAGCATCTTACAGCATCTCCTCACAGTCCTTCCCCAAAACCAGGCGCCTGCCTGGTCCCCATGGTCACGGGCAACATCCTGCCCCTGACCTATTGCTAATGCTCCTCAGTCACTTCCCACATTTTCATGATTTTCTTCCCATAAATATTAGAGGAAGGAAATGTGCTTCTCTCACCAGGACCTTTCCAGTCTTCAAGGCTTGTTTAGGTGTTTTAAAGAATTCATGTCAACATCAGATCTCTTTCAGGCACTTTGGCCAATTTCTTAATTATTCCCTGCAAGAAATAGCCTGCGGTCAAGTTAATTCAAAGGAGGACGCTTGGAGTCTGCGCGCTCGCTGGCGGGGACGACAGTATTGACCCGCGTCTCTGCTGCTGTCAGCCAAGGAGACCACTCATGTCGTAAAGAAAAGCAGTGTGGCCGCAGCCTCAGCCGTTATGGCTCGAGTTGGAATTTGCCTCTTTGGAGTCTTGTTTCCCACCCAATACTTTATTTTTTATTTTTTATTACAGGAACAATAATTTAGGGCTTGGGCAAAAACAATTAAATAATTCAGAGACTGGTGATTTTTATTTTTTCAAATTTGTAGTGGGGTCAAATATTCATAAGGTGTAGGTACATTTCTCGGAGGGAAGTGCACAGGACTTCAGTCCCAACAGTGTGGCCTCCAGGGCTGGGAGGCAGGCAGCCCCGGCCTGGCGGGCGTGTAGGAACAAAGCATTCTGCGCGTCGCCTCCAAACCCTCTCTCCTGAGCCTAGACCCCTGCGCGTGTCCCTTGATGTGGCGTCCTTGACAGTGGCCGAAGCTTCAGACGCACCTCCTGTCCTCCCTGCGTTGGCCGCCCTCCTTCCAGTAGATTCGTAATGACCCTTCAATTACGGTCCAGGCAGCGTTTGGCAGACAGCACCCCGCCGGATCCCAGCACTTAGGCGAGTGGTGTTTTTAGGCAGCAATTAGCATCCACAGCGCCGTCACGATGCTTGTGGACATACTTTGGGGTTGATCTTAATGATCCCATTACAATATGCTCTGCTTTTCCCCACAAACGTGATGCTCTTGCTTTTAGGATCTTATGGGGGAGCTCTGGATTTGGGGTGTGATTAGAAAGGACTCAGTGAGGGTGTTGCTCCCTCCTGGGCCCGTGACTTGCAGAATCCAGAGCTGCTGAATGTGTCTGGTGGGTCCCCAGACGCTCTGACCGCTCTGCGGGGAGCCATCTGGGGACATCGCCAGGAGACGGGGATGCTCACGCGATGTCCTTGTTAACCATTAGGTGCAACCAAAGGCCCCATGAAAGTGTGTTTCCAAAAGCTGTAGGGCAAGACACAAAGCCTCAGACAACGTTTACCTTACCCACAAGCAATTTAGGACGCTCTCCATGTTGTGCCCATGCCTTCTAAATGCAGAACTGCTACCACCCTGGGCTTGAACGGGTAATATGTACACGGGCAAGTTGATCCTTGAGCAACAATTCAGAAAACATAACCCAAAGCACTCTTGGAAGTGAGGGGAAGGAGAAGGTTTGCTGCTGTTATTCCTAATTATTCGGGTGGACACTGTACCATTCTTGTCTTGGGTCTTGGTTTTTGTGCGTACGAAAAGGTGATAGTGTAACTTACGCGTGGGAGAGCCAGGCCCCTTGGGAAGTTAGGTGCTGGCAATGGCGAGAGGAGCCACAGGAGGCTGGAGGACCAAGAATGAATGAAAAATGGAGTTTTTAAAAATTCCTGAACCTTGAGTGCTCCAAGGACATTGTGCCGTTTAATGCTTATGAAAATAGACCTTGCCTCCTGTAGTGTGTTTACATTGCCATCCAGCTATGACCTTGAAGTCTGTCTCAGAGATTGATGTCTGACTTCCCTATCAGAAACACGCCTTTGCAAAGCTAAAAGGAGTTCAATGGCCTTCGATGAAGTTGCTCTTGTATTGATATGTTTGGTTTACAAACCATCCTTGGGCTTTTCCTGTTCTTTATTTTTTTCCCCATCAATCGGGGTTTTTGGTTTCTAAACAAGGGGCCTAAAATTCTAGATGGTGTGGATCCTATAGTCTATATTATGACAGCATTTACTTAATATTTGTCCGAAGAAAGTACTATTTCAACTCAATAATGTGGAATATTTACGCATATTTTTGTTTGTTCCACCAACTTCCTTGTTTCATCATCTTTTTGTCCCAGGACCTTCGCACATGCTATTCCTTCTACCTGGAATGACTTTTCCTCTCTTTGTCTAGTTAGTTCACCCTTAACACTTAGCTCAAGGTAGTTGTTCAGAGACGCTTACGTGAAACCCTCCACTTTGCCTTAAACTAGGTCTGTTTCTCCAGTTAAAAGTTCTGTATATCTTTTCAGCGGCCTAAATCCCAAACATAACTAAGTAGTATCCCATGTAACCAGTTGTTTAACATCTGAATTTCTAGGTAGAGTATATATGTCCTGAAGTTGAACACTGTCTTATTTACAGCTCTTTTCCAAGCTCTTCACTTAGGTCCTTGGGCTAGATGTTTAGTTACTATTTACTGATGGAGTGAATGGCTATTGTTTGAAGAACTTGACTAATTTTGACCACGTCTGATCTACTACTAAGGAAGAGCAATGTAACTTTAGATATAATTGGGACCTCAACTATCACTGATTCTCTGTGTCTCATAAATCTCTACCTAGAAATCTCCTCTGAGCAATAGATCCACTTAAACAACTTTGTATAGAACATCCTCCTCTGAACCTAAAAAGGCTTTTTGATCTCAAGTTGCTCAAACTGGAATTCCTACACCCAATGTCCCTTCTCCTCCAAGTCTACTCCTTCTCCTAATGCATCATCTTGATTCATAACACTACCAACCACCCAGCTGATTTTAAGGGTGATGTGTCTTTATCTCTGTGCTCCTAGCTGTTCACCTGTCTTTTCATTCATGTTTGATTCCTCCAAAGTGATTGACTTAAAAACAGGAGCTTCCTAAGTGAATGGATATTTTCTCGTCGAGAATACTAAGTGACATCATTCCCCAGATGGAGCCTCTAAACAGAGCTCAGGGTCCATCAAGGAATCTGGGAGTCTCTCTCTCTCCTCTTTCTTTAGTTCCTTATCTGAGTCACTGAGTCTTGACAGTTCTACTTCCTGAGGCTCTATCAGGTGTCTTATGTCCACTGTAGTGCTTGATTCACACTGTATTAACTCAGCTGGGACCACTACTGAGAGTAAGACCATTACTCTCCATGGGGCTGGTCTTGCTCTCCTCCAGTCTAGTCTCCCAATTGCTATAGGAATACTTTCTAAAGTAAATATAAATCTAGTCCGGCCGGCATGCCTCAGTGGTTGAGCATTGACCTTTGAACCAAGAGGTCACGGTTCGATTCCTGGTCAGGGCACGTGCCCGGGTTGTGGGCTTGATCCCCAGCGTGGGGTGTGCAGGAAGCAGCCGATCCATGATTCTCTCTCATCATTGATGGTCTATCTCTCTCCCTTCCTCTCTGAAATCCATAAAAATATAGTTTAAAAAGGGCATACAGGATTTGTGTCATCTGGTCAGACTGACCAATGATGGTGACTCTAGGAACCATCATGGCGGTAAATGCACCGAAATGTCCGGGTTATCACTGGCCACACACAGTTTCTTTTCTCTTTTCCCCACTGAACAAATGCCACCGGCTTAGCCTGGGGGCCAGGGCTTACGGGAGCTGGTGACCGGGTGGCCTGTGGCTTCTAAATAAGGGGCCTAGGGCCCCCGAGACTGACGCTGCGCCTGCGGCAGGTGAATTCGCACACGCACACGCGAGATGCAGCCTGGACACTGTGCTGGGAGCCGCTCTTTCTGTACGAACTAACCCCGCGACCATGGCAGCTGGCCCCTCAGCAGAGCTCCCCGCAGAACCAGGCCCACCTTCCAGGGCAGCCTTCCCCAAGGTCGTTCTGGACGGAGAGCCCAGCCCAGTGCTCGGCGCGTTCAGAAAGTTCCTTCAGCCCCGGGACGGGGAGTGGTGCTGCGAGGCTGCCAACCCCGTCTCCCTCTTGGACCAGAGGAGCCAGCGGCTGGGCAGGCAGCCTGCTGCTGCTGCTGCTGCTTCTACAGACGGCGCGCCCCAGCCTGGCACAGTCCCTGACTCCCCTGAAGTCCGAGGCTGGGGTGGGGGTGGGGGGTGAGGCAGTGGGAGCTCGAGTGGGCCCAATGGCCCCCGGAACTGCCAAAGGCCACCCGGTCACCAGCTCCCGTAAGCCCTGGCCCCCAGGCTAAGCTGGTGGCATTTGTTCAGCGGGGAAAAGAGAAGAGAAACTTTGTGTGGCAAGTGATAACACTGACATTTCAGTGCATTTACCACCATGATGTTTCCTAGAGTCACAGAGTAAAACAAATGAGAATTATAAATACCATCCAATTTTCCTAACAGCTCTTGTGCGCTGTTACCTGGTAGTGGAAATCAAATCACCTTAGTCAATCTGAGGCCGCTTCACTGCCTCGCCTCTCGGCGTCCGCCCGGAAGATCTGGAGCACCCATCAGCCCCGTGAAGTGCTGAGCTCCCGCGGGGCGCAGAGACCAAGCCCTTCTGGGTAAATATGAGAACCAAGTCACCGAGCTGCACGTCTACCAAGGATGCCCTCAGCCTGGTTAACTGCCGGGCATGGGCCTAAACGCCGGTGCCGTGCTCAAGGCTTCCAGGAGCTCTGGAGGGGATAAAAACAGATCATTATCCTTTTTTTTTTTTTTTGCTTAGAAAGTCATTGCATTAGTGTAAACCATCGCATGCAGAGAGGAATTTTTTTAAAAAAATATATTTTATTGATTTTTACAGAGAGGAAGGGAGAAGGATAGAGAGTTAGAAACATCAGTCAGCTGCTTCCTGCACACCTCCTACTGGGGATGTGCCCGCAACCAAGGTACATGCCTTTGACCGGAATCGAACCTGGGACCCTTCAGTCCGCAGGCCAATGCTCTATCCACTGAGCCAAACCATTTAGGGCTGGGATAATCGGTCTTTGGTCCTGTCCTTGTAATTGGAGCCCATAGAACAGTAATGAACCCCTCTTCATGCAGATGGCTCTGCCTGCTGACCCGCCCAGGAAATCAGTTACAGATCCAGGCCCAACTCGGCTTTGCGGGGCGCTCATCGGATATCCTCTCGGGCCTCCGAGGGTGGCTCTTTGACTGACACCCAAGGCATGTGATGACCCAGGAGGAAAATCCTGCCTCCAGACACAACCAAGGCCCCTAAACCGACTTCCCGCTTATTGAAATAGAGTGAAACTGTGTGAGCCTCTTTCCAGCTGACGGGAGATTAGTGCATAGATATTTTTAATGCTGTGCGGGTGAAAACATTGCATTGGAAGTAATATCGGCTGATTGACATTTTTAAAAACTGAGTTCCATTTTCGTGTGGTCATGTTCGTGGTGGGCTGTGCAGGAGCAGGAGGTGCTGTGAGGGGCAGGAGCATGAGTTGATTTAATGATCAATTTCCACTCCCAAGAGCTTTCCCATCTCCGTTCAACAATGAATTAAGTCACAGAGCGACACAATTTTTTTTTCTGCTGTTCAAGACACTAAACTTACCATTAGAAATAATTAGATTAATTAACGAAATTATAAATGAAAGATAGAATATTCCAAGAAAGCATGACCTAATGACCCGCAGCAGCCATTTGAGGGAAAGATGCGACTGGTCCTGAGGAGGGAGACTGAGTGATTTTTTAAGAGAATCAAATGGCTAGTTCCCATTATGAGTCGAGGAAATGACTCCCGCAAGAGGGCTCAGTAAACAACACGAAGTAGAAGAATGTTAAATTACATGATTAACACGGTTACAATGTGAAGAACAGGGCATTTCTATCCACATGTACAGGTTCTTGCATTTATGATCTCCCCGTTGGACCATAGTAAATAAAAGGAGTGTTTATCTGTTACTCGCAGAACTTAGAAATGTTTACCAGGGACCTTGGGAAAAGACACGAGCAGGCGCGTGTGGCAACCGACAATGACACGTAGTGACCTACGCCATCTCATTCGATGATAAAGTGTGGGGAAAACCCACTCACTTATCCACTCAGTCATCCGTCAATTCACACAATCACATATTGAGGGTCTCCTTGGTGACAGAAGTTCAGGGTTAAAATTAGATTTATATCAATTTTGTGGTTGTAGAAATGCCTGGGGATTTAGGTAGTACATACATGCGTGCGTGTTCATGTGTGCTCATTGGAATGTCCTGGAACACCTATCGTATGTAAGGCACTGTGCCAGGCAGGGCCTAAGGACAGCGATGAGTTGGGAAAGGTCCTCCAGCCCTTTGTGAGGTGAAGTCGGCATCTGCCAGTCCTGGACAGGGCAGAGCTCGCCTTCCAGAAAGCGCCACACTATGTGAGCTGGACCGGGAAGGCGGGGCTGGGTGTCCCTGGGTGAGGAAGGGAAGGAGAAAGAAAGGGAACATTCTCCGCAGCTTTTCAGAGGGGGAAAGGCAGGGAGAGTGTAGGAAGGACTGTGGCCGGGGCCCAGTGCCGGAGCTGAAGGATGGAAGAGCCCAGAGAAGCGGCCGCAGGAGCCGGCCCGGGGCATAGCCGCTTGCTCTGACCTTGGGGGCGGAGAGCTTGAGCTCTTTTCCGTACGCTGGTGTACACTCGCGTTTTATAATAGTTGGCCCTTCCTGATTTTATATGTTTCTCACATATTCCTTTGTGCGCTTGATATATATTATGTTTACGATATACTGGAACCCCAGTCTGGGGGGAGATCTCTCATTTTGTTGATGATATCTTCTGATGTAGAAAAGCTTTTCCTTTTAATGAGTGAACTAAGCCAGTCTTTCCTTCTATTTCTGCTTTGTTTGCGTTTCTACCTTTTCTTCTACTATCTTTGCTCTCTTTGGGTCTGTGTGACAGGAATCTTATGAACTTAGCTAGCTTTTCCCAGTTTTTACTTTCTGATGTAGTTTTTGTTTAAGATGGGGGCGATGCATGATGATGGAAGGAGACCTGACTTGCGGCGGGGGGAGGGGGGGTTGCACACACCATACAGTGTAAGGTGATGTGTTGTGGAACTGTGGACCTGAACCTGCAATCACTGTATTTCTGTTGACCGGTGTCACCCCAGTAACTTCAGTAAAAAGGAGAAGAAAGAGAAGGGCAGTGGTCTGCCTTCAGAGGTGAAGGCAGACGTGGGAGAGTGCGCGGTCTATTTCGGAAATAGGGCCCACGGGCTTGCCGGTGAACTGGCTGGCAGATAGACGAGCGAGAGAGGAGTCAGGGAGGGTTCCTAAGGCTGTTGCCTGAGCAGCTGGGTGAATGGCCCACCACTCACGGAGAGGGAAAGAACTGGAGAATCGGGTGAGAGGTGAAGGGAAGGGGCTGCTCTTAATGGTAATAACCTGGTGCTGCTGGTTAATGACCATGGCAGTTGTCTGTTTCCTCTCACGCCTGCTCCCTGCCCCCATCTCTCTCTCCCCCGTGTCACAGGGGCCTGCAGGTATTCTGACCCCACACCCAGCCTCCTTGCAGCCGCTGCAGCTGTTCTGAGGAGACGGCCAGCACCCTCCCCACTGGGTGAAGTTTGGGGGAAGGCTGAGCAGGGTTGGGGGGCTGGTGACGGGTGGAAGGAGGGAAGAACATGGAGTCAAGGGAGGGAAGTGAAGATGTGTGGGCTGAGGATTGATAACCGACCGTTGGTTTTTGATGACGTGAAGGTCTTTGGTAACACCGACAGGGGTGGCTTTTTTTGGAGGAGGAGGAACTGAAGCTTGACTGCAGAAAGGTCGGGGGACAATGACTCTATGTCTTAGGGGACGGGCCTTTTTCAGGGTTGATGTTCCGCTGTAAGGCGATGAGTGTGTTTTGGCTTGAACTCTCTTGTAGCCTGTGTCAGCCTGTGTGCCGTCATAGAGCCACGGCAGTGGCTTTTGATCCGGGTAGTAGTTCTCAGGGCTGCGTAGCAAAGTCCCTCAGACTGGCGCTTCGACAACAGCATGTACCAGGTGTACCAGTTAATAATGCGGATTTTGTAATCGAAGAAAACATGGTAATTTCAAGAGAAACATCAAAAGTGTTTTATTCAAAGTATTGTCCATCACTAGCTACACCTTTCCCCATCTTTCAGGTAATTTGTGGATACCGTCCCAATAGAACTTTTCTTGTTTTGAGGTAACCATTCAGAGACCCAATTTTCCACTTCCTCATATGTTTTGAAGTGCTGCTCAGAAAGTGCGTGTTCCATCTGTCGGAACAAGTGATCATCTGAAGGGGCAAGGTCTGGTGAATATGGCAGGTGGGTTAATACTTCCCAGGCAAGATCTTTTAACCTGTCTTTAACTGGTTTTGAAGTGTGTGACGGTGCGTCATCATGAAGCAAAATTACTATGCCGTGTCTTCTGGTCCATTCTGGTCGTTTCATGATCAAAGCATGATTCTAATTGAGTATTTGTTGTTGGTAACGATCAGTATTAACGGTTTCACCTGGTTTGAGAAGCTCATGATATACCACACCTTCCTGATCCCACCAAACGCAGAGAATTGTCTTCTTTCCGAAGCGATTTGGCCTTGCAGTCGATGTTGATGGTTGACCTGGATCAACCCATGATTATGTGCTTTTGGGATTCTCAAAACAAATCCACTTTTCATCGCCAGTCATAATTTGATGCAAAAAAGACTTCCTTTCGTGCCGTTGAAGCAACATTTTACTGATGACTTTTCGGTTTTCCATTGTCTTTCATTCAGTTGATGTGGCACCCATTTTCCTTCCTTTAAGATCTTTCCCATTGCTTGTAAACTATCAGAAATTGTTTGCTGAGCAACATTTAATCTTTCTGCAAGTTGTTTTTGAGTTTGACACACATCTTCATCCAATAATGCTTGTGATTGTTGGTCCTCAAACTTTTTCAGTTGACCTGGACATTCTTTGTCTTTCACATAGAAATCATCACTTTTAAAGCGTTTAAACCAGCGTTCACAAGTATCTTGAGATGGAGCATGCTCACCATAAGCTTCCCCAAGTATACAATAACTTTTTCTTCAAAATAAAGTAATGAATTAAAACTTCCCGCAAATGCTCTTTTTTTGGGCATGAAATTCGACATTTTTAAGCATAAAAGTATCAATGATGTTAACACCTTCAGCAAATTTGACATATGAAGTTTTGAAGCTTGCTGTCAATACAACAAAATAGCATACACATCAAATCGCATATATATCAACATATGTGTAACTCCATCTATTGAAAAAAATCCGTATTAGTAACGGGTCCACCTGGTATTTTGTCACGTCTGGAGGCTTCATGGCAGAGAGGAGGTGCCAACGGGCGTGGTTTCTCCTGAGAGCAGCTCTGGCTCATCGGGGCTGCCTCTTCCCAAGCCCACACCATCTTTTCTCTGCTTGTGACGGTGCACATTCCTCTTCTTATCAGAACGTCGGCGATATTGGATCAGGGCCCTCAACGGCGCCAACTGCTTCTTTTAAGCCCCACGTCCAACTGTAGGTCCTGGGGTGGGACGTCCACATGTGGATTTGGGGAGGAAGAGACAATGCAACCAGCGCGTGACGATTCCCATGAGTCCCGCGTCCTTTCTCAGCACCCTCTCTGTGTGGCTTTGATTTAGGTGTGTTTTTTTTATACAGAAACAAATGCCTAAATTTTGAAATGCAATCTGATTAGGTACACTTTTAAACCAGCCTTTTAATGTGTAACTTTACTCCTTTCATTTTATTGTCATTTCAATATTTGGACCTATTTCTGCCACATTCTTTTATGATTTCTGTTTATCATCATCTTTCTTTGCCTCTTTCTTCCTCTTCTCCTAATTTCACATGAATTGGGTGAGTTTTCAATCTTCCCCGTTCTCTGCCCAGACATTTGAAAGCTTTCGATTGCTGTTCTTTTCTTCTGCTGAGTATCCTTAAATTACAAACATGTGTCCTCAACACGTACTGTCCGTTTTTAAACAAAGCTTAAGATTATCCAGTATTTCTATTGTCTTCCAGGATATGCTGTAACTCTCCTTTGAACATATTTCTTATTCTTGTTGCCTAGAGATTTAGACGTTCATTAGAAATTAGCACCTTTATAATTGATTTTTAGTTAAAATTTCCAGCATATTTGATCAATGTTTGTAATCCTTCCAATTTTGTACAACTGTCCTTTGCATCCGTCATGATTCTGTGGTAATTAGCAACTTTTAAGCAGTAATGGCTTAAACAAGAAGGTTTTATTCTCGCTTACGTTGCGGGTTGGCTAAGGGTTCAGCTCCTGCATCTGCAGCCCCCCCGAAGAGCACCCCCCATCCTGTAGGTGCTGGTGGCTGGGCAGAGGGAAGGGGACAGGGGGACATAGGCTGGCGCTTAAGGCTTCCATGCGAGGGAATTATACACCACCTCTGCTCACAGTTCCTTGGCCCAAGCAGGTGACGTGGCCAAGCCTGGCTTCCAGAGGGCCAGGATAATAGAATTCTCCTAGGGGTGATGGGGGTGGGGGTGGGGGTGGGCGTGGAGTCTCTGTGAGCTCTGCACCTCGCTCACATCCACCTTCGCTCTGGCTTCCTTTCTTTTCTGCCGAAACATACCCTTTAATAATTCCTTTAACGAGCATCCGTGGGTGGTAAACTCTTTCACTTTTATAAGAGTAAAACAGCCTTCATTTTGCCCTCACTCTTAATTAAATGTTTAGCTGTGTATTAAATTTGCAGCTTACTGTTTCTTTCCCTGAGCACTTTGAAGCTATCATTCCATTGTCTTTTGGCTCATATTACTGCTAATGAAAGTTTTGTTCCCAGCTTAATAGCCGTTATTTTGTAGGTCATCTGTCATCGGGGGCAGCTTTTAGACTTTTTTCCAATCTGGGCCTGGATTCATTCTTCCTCATCCTGCGCAGCGCTGAGTACACATTGGATGGAAGGCCTCCTGTCTGTCTTCAGCTCTGAAAGCTCTCCTGTTACTTCACCTCTCTGTCTTTGGAAGGCCTGTTGGATCCGTGTAAGAGCTGCTCAGATTTACGTCCGTTTCCCTGTCCAGTCCAGAGCTTATCCTTTTACTTTTCTAAAAACTTAAAAAAACATATATTTTTATTGATTTCAGAGAGGAAGGGGGAGAGAAAGAGAGAGAGAGAACATCAATGATGAGAGAGAGTCATTGACCGGCTGCCTCCTGCACAGCCCCCACTGGGGACCAAGCCTGCACCCGGGCATGTGCCCTGGCTGCGAGTCATGCCGTGACTTCCTGGGTCCTAGGTCGATGCTCAGTCGCTGAGCCACACCAGCTGGGCTCTGCCTCTCTTTGTGTTTTTTTTTTTAGTTTTTTTTTTTTATCTACAGCGGAGTTAGACTTGGCTTAGGGCCTTGATACATCTTCCTGGGTTGTTGTGATGTTTTCTTTCTCTCTTTTTAAACAATGTACCAGGTACACAATATTATAATTCAACAACTGCATAGACTACGAAGTGGTCACCCCCAAAAGTCGAGTTACTATCCGTCACCACACAATTGACGCCCTTCCCCCTTTTCACCCCCAGCGCCTTTCTCTTCTGGAACCACCTGTCAGTTCTCTCTGTCTTTATGAGTTTGTTCCTGTTTTATTTTGTTCGTTTTCTTTTTTAGATTCCACATAGGAGTGAAATCATGTGGTGCTTGTCTTTCTCCTTCTGACTTATTTTGCTGAGCGTCAGGCCCGCAGCATAGCTTCTCTTCCATTTCCGGTTTTATTTAGGTCAGCCCTCTCTCACCTTATCTCGGTGGGTCGCCCTAAAGGTTTGCCTATTTTGTTTATGTTTTCCACGAACCAGCCCTGAGTGTCCCTGATCTTTCCTGTCGTCCTTTTGGTTCCCATTCCTTTTACTTCTCTGACCTTCATTATTTCCTCCTGCTGCCTTTGCGTGTCATGTGTTCTTCTCTACCGCCCTCTTCCCCATCGATCACATGATTAAGAACAGTCCATGCTCCCAGTCCGTCCTGATCTCAGGATGAGTGAGGAGGAGTTCTCTTGGGGCTTTTTAAAGGCAAGGACCATGGTCATCACCACAAGGAAAGTCTGTCTCTTCGTCTCCCGCCCTCAGTGGCTCCTCACTCGCCATCCAGTTCAGATAACAATGGCTCAAGGCCAGCCCGTGGGGAACGTTCCTTCCCGCTGCTGGTGACAGCGCGCTGATTAGCTAGCTGTGCCTACCTGCCTTTCTTCCCTCAAGTTAGATACAGGCACTTGAACTTGAGATTTGTTTGCGATGAATGTAGTCTCAAATTCTAAACGAGTAATGCATGGTAGATGTGTGGGAGTATCAACAAGTAACCAAAATATATGATAGCTCTGTTGGTTCAGTAGCCAAATTGCACACTGTTTCCATTCCGGCACCATTTCGGCTATTGTAGGAGCAGCTGCCAGTGGATGCGTGTGTGTGTGTGTGTGTGTGTGTGTGTGTGTGTGTGTGTACACTCGGTGTTCTTACTCAATAAAGACATTGGGAAAAGAAGTGTCTCTCCTATTAATCAATAGATACCCATGTTCTGTCTTCATGGAGGGAAGTGCCGGCCAGGCACAGGTCAGTGAAGCGCGGCTGTGCTGACACCCCCGGTCTTGTTGACCAGGGAAGGCGTTGCTCTCAGCGCTACCCCTACCACAGCCTTCCGGGGTCTGGGTGCTTCAAGCAGAGGGCCCTCTATTTTGAACATTTGGGGTCTAGAAAAATCTAATTTACCCTGAACTCCCTTCTGCATTTTAAAAATTGTGTCTGAATGCACAATGCAGTCAGAGTGACTGTTTGGTAGACAAAATGTATCCCCAAACTACCAAGGGATTTTCCTAAGTAGCTGGGATTACTCCAAAAATACCTTGCCGATTGGTATCAACCGTCATATTTAAATTCGCATTCCAGCGCTGAGAGCAATTTGTAGCGCATTATGCACCGCGGCTCCTCCCGCGCAGTTCCAGGGCGCTCCTGCCTGTGACAAGCTCCCCGTGCGCTGCTGCGACAGTGGCAACATCAGAAATTGCCTAGAGATACCGCACAGGACCGAGTGACAGGAGGAAATTTCCTAATCATTTCATAAGCGCAGCCCTTCCCTACAGCCCCCTCTCCTCCAGCTGGAGAAAAAATGAGATGAGTTTGGGTTGGGAATGTTAATTGGAAGCTGATACGCTTGGCTTTCTGGCACAGCATTTAAATGTCGCCAGGGCTGTCTTCCTGTCCAAGAAAGCTACAATAAGTGAACTTATCTTACCCCCCCCCCCCCACTCTCACAAAAAAGAAACCTTAGGTTCTAGAGAGTACAAGCCAAATCCATAGAGAAAATCCTGAAATTGCCAACGCTATAGCTATGAATTGACCCTAATAATAGCTTTTATTATTTAGATGTCATAAAAATTCCAATGATGTGCAGAACAGTAACATCTCCAGTTTAGCAGGAGATTGAAATGCTTTTTGGATTGTGCTCTATATGAAAGCCATCAGAGACAATAGAGTCTGGATAGATATCCCGTCTAACATTTGCAAGAGGCATTAACAATATATTACACTTCACTGCCAACCGCAAACCCATAATATTATTCACAAATTATGTATTGAAGGTTGGGGAGCTGGAGACATTTTTGTAATGCTAATATATTAAGATATCCCCTCCAGAGAGGTTCTGTGGACCCTCTGCCTGCATTTTTCATAGTCTCCTTACTGCTGGACCATGTGATGGCTGTGAAATTGTTGCCTGGCTACACCAGTCTGTTTCCTAGAATGTTATCTGCCAGAGTTCAGAGGGGTTATCTTCAGAATTGTGACTCCCCCAAACTAGACTACCAGTTATATAATTTATCTAAGGAAGTTTCTAAAACCATTAAAAATACTCTTCAAAACTGTGAGTTGCTTCAATCTGAGGAAGGAGAAAAGGGTTCCTTTGAATAATGAAATGATAAAAAGACCAGAAAAATTAAACTTGAATATCATGCTAATAACATGGGCATGGGGATTACTACTTAAGATATACTTTTATTCTAACTATTTTGATTAACAGATGATATAAAAAAACTTGCAGAATAGAAAAAAAATAAATACATTCATAGCAGATGCTTTTATAGAGACCTAAAACTTTTAAGTATCCCAGAGGAAATACAATTAAAGTATGATGAGACGGGAGTCTTTGATATCTCTATTAAGGCCTTAACAAGGAAGAGGCATATGGTGGGGAACTATCAGGAAGGTAGACGTGTCTGGCTAAACGGTGTAAAGTGGAAGCACTAATTAAGACACACGAACAATAATAATGACAATTACAACAGCAACAGTGATGCTGCTAATAAACGCGAAGGTGAAGGGAAAAAGGGAGTGAGGATGGATAAAGGTCATTCTACATGGCCATGATTTTATCCGATCAATAATTAATTACCAAATGTGACTCCATGGACTGGCCTTGCGAGCTGATGGGGTTAACCAAGTGCCTTCCATTAGACTCGATGGCTGGACAGGAAAGGATCGGATCAGGCCACGGGACTCTGAAAAGCAAGCAAGACCGTGGGGACAGAAGGGCTCTCTTGAAGAACTAAGATGGAGGCTCACCCTGCTGGGCTGAAGACCTGTTTTGAAGTCATAGTGAGTAAGGGAGTGTGATACTGACGCAACGGCAGAGAAGAGAGGAATGCAACAGACAGAACACGCAGAACAGGCCCCCATGAGCAGCCAGGCTTCTAAGGAGGAGCTGCTGCAGGGCGGGGGCAGGGCGGGGGCAGGGCGGGGGCAGGGCGGGGCGGGTGGGGGCAGGGATCCCGCACAGACCATGCTGTTGGCTGGGAGGCCCATGGACAAGGAGGTGTCGTGGTCACGGCTGGAAACTGTATTAAGAAGTCATTCCAGATGGACTTCAATCCGAAATGTAAATACAAAACAAGAAAACTTAAAAAATAGCACTAAACAGGGCACCACCAGGGCCGTACGATAAGCAGAGATTTCTTCGACAAGACGTACGTGCTCTAAGTAAAAACGGTTTTTGATAAATGGGCTCAAACGAAAGGACTGCACTCCTTTTCGTCAGAAGACAGCCTTGCGAGATGAAACGCAGGCCCTGCACAGTGCGAAAGGGCGTTTTCCAGAACATAGATTACAGATCTGGTCCCTTTCACCACGGAGGATGCGTTACAGGACGCCCAGTGGATGCCTGAGACCGCGGGCAGCACCGAACCCTCCTTATAGCATGCGTTCCTCTACACACACCTGCCATGAAGTTGAATTTATGAATCAGGCACAGCACGAGATTAACAAGACTCACTACGAATCGAATGGAACAAGCATAAGCAAAAGAGGGTGATCCCCGGGGGTTGGGCTCTTGACTGAAACAGGCCTGGGAGGGACTCCGGTCCGGAGTCGTTCTGTGTCGCGCGTGATCTGGCTGCTTTCATCTTGAGAAGTCACTGTGATTTCTGCAACTTGCGTCTATATTAAACCTCCATGGAAAACTAAAAGCAATGCGAAACAGAAACCAGTGCCCCCAAATGCAGATCTGGGACCCAAAAGTTTTGGGTACCCGGGGCCACAGCGAGAAACAGTGTGAGCAAGAACTTACAGCGTGTGCACGTTTGCGCGTGGGCGCATTATAAACATGGCGAACATATGTTAGGTACATTGATGTGTTCTCCATCATCCTTTGTACTTGAGTGCATGACCACAACGAGATATGAAGGGATAAGCGGTTCCTTTGCCCCTTTTAAGAGGAAGGGAGCATGAGAGGAATGCGGTCCAGTATGTCATGTAATTAGGTCATCGTTGCTTTTCCCTCATATTGTGTCGGATGATGAGCTGAGACGAGGAATAAAAGTATGCGTCCCAGCCATTTCCTTATCACTTGTGCTTGTATTATTTATGCTGCCTTCAGTCTGCAGTTTCTTTGAGAGAGTCTTTGAAAGCCATCTGCCCATTTTCTGAGGCGTAAATTATTTTGAACGTGATGATATGGACCATAAATTCATTTAGCCAGACACGTGGTGTGACCGTGGGTCATGGCAACGCTTCAGAGCGTCTCCCTGGGACACGCCTGTCCTTCCCCTGGCGCCGCCAGATGCCTGACTGGGGCCAATCATGCATTGAATGCAAACTCATTTGTTTCTGACTTTAGGGTAAGGCGGGAATATGGAAATCCTAACATTCTTTCCCTGTTCTCAGTGGGTTTTGTCGAGGTCGCCTAGGAAGCACCCGTCTTGATGGGTAAGTGAAGTCCACAGTGTGGCTCCTAACTCAAGACCGGAAGGTAGTGCCATTCCTGGGGCTGAGAGGAAGGGCCCAGCCTGAATGTGGGCTCCGGGGCCCCATCTGCAGACCAGCAGGGATCAAAGACTTCCAGAACGCTTTCCCCACCACAGCTCCACTGGATGGAGGGCAAGGTTTGTGTGCAGCAATCTATGTCTCTCCAGATTTTCAGAGAAAGAGCAAGATCACTTAGATCAGCCTGCTCAACTATAAAATGAAGGATTTGTCACGGTGAACATGAAGGCTCCTCCTCATTATAAGAAGTATCACAGCCCACACGGTGTCCCCTGACACTCAGCGGCTGGAGTTCTAACCCCTCACCGTCAGAATGCAATTACTTTTGGAGACAGGGCCTTCAGAGAGGCAGGGAGGCAGCGTGAGGTTGGGTGGACTGGCTCTGGTCCAGTGGGACTGCTGTCCCTTCAGGAGAGGAGGTCGTGATGCAGACACATGGAGGGAGACGTGTGAGGACACACAGAGAAGACGCCGTCTTCAGGCCAAGGAGACGGGCCTCGGAGGAAACCAACTCTGGTGGCGTCAAGTTCCAGGCACCTGGCCCCCAGAGCTTCGAGAAAATGAATTCCTCTTGTTGAAGCACCCATCTGGTGCTTGGTTATGACAGCCCCATCACACCATACAGCCAGCGCCCCCTCCAGCTTCCCTGCCGGGAGCCGGTCCATGCTTGCTGTTTCAAGGGACCTGGCATATATGGCATACTGTTCCTAATATGTTTGCTCACCTTCTTGGCACTATGTGTTTTAACCAAGGTCTCTGAGAAAGGTTGTTTTCCCCAGGTAGGGATTTTCCCCTGAAGTTAGGGAGGGAATAAAACCCCTCAACTAAGTGCCAGGCGGGTAATTAATCCCTTTAACTACGAACAATCATGCTTAAACTACATAATCTTTTCTCCCTGGAATGGAGATAAGAAACGCCCTAACCTTTGTAATAGAGATTGATAGGATTGAATCAACTGGTATAAATACAGTTGTAACAAGACAGAAAGACTCAGAACTCAGGAGACAGAATTCAGAAGACAGAACCTACACGGAGCCTAGAGACAGAAGAACTTCGCTGGCGAGAGCATGCCAGAGGATCCTGGAGAGGGACTGGCCTCAGAGCCTAGAGACAGAGCCTAGTGGGAGAATATGGCAAGGGATCCTGGACTGAACCTGACTACAGAGATTGGCAGGAGAACCTGACTGGAACCTGGACACTGAACCTGACTGGAGAGCCTGGACAGAACCTGGCTGGAGAACCTAGCGAGGGAACATGGCTACAGAACCTCGCTGGAGATCCGAAGCAGAGCCTCTCTGGAGATCAAGACCAGAACTCGGCTGGAGATCCTGGCTAGGCTGCTGATCAACTGAACGCTGTCTCCGTGTCATTCCTTCTTCGCCGACTCCGTCCACACCTTTGGGGACCCCTGGACCTGCTGGGGTTGGACCCCGGCATATGGCGCCCGAACAGGATTCCCTTAGGTAAGCCCCCCCCATTGAGAACCCCACACTCGGGACGGATAGGACTCCACCAGGGTGCTACAGACCCCCCTATAGAGGATAAGTAGGGTAAGAAGGTGGATAGTACAGAACTTAGATTGAGAAGATGTGCCATACTGAGTCCAAAGAAAGAAGACTCCGTATTGATCTTTTAACACATATGCTTGCTAGCAGAGGAGTTAAGGTTACTCCCAGTCAGATGGAACATTTTATACAAGAAATACGTCCATGCTTTTCTGAGGAAGGAAAGGTGCCGGAAAGGTAAATGTAGAGGCATGGGAGAAGGTAGGCCCAAGGAGCCTTATCCTTAACCCCACTGCAGCCTTTCCACCCCGGGAAAGTGCAGGATTGGCAAGCTCTCCCTGGGGTGATAGATCAGGACTCAGGTAATAGCAGAAAGCGCCAATCCTACTCTTAAAATGGATACAAGAGAGCGTTTCAGGTTTTTCTTTTTAATGCCTGCTTTTAAAAAATAAAAAAGGGGGAATTTGCCGGGAGCCGGTCCATGCTTGCTGTTTCAAGGGACCTGGCATATATGGCATACTGTTCCTAATATGTTTGCTCACCTTCTTGGCACTATGTGTTTTAACCAAGGTCTCTGAGAAAGGTTGTTTTCCCCAGGTAGGGATTTTCCCCTGAAGTTAGGGAGGGAATAAAACCCCTCAACTAAGTGCCAGGCGGGTAATTAATCCCTTTAACTACGAACAATCATGCTTAAACTACATAATCTTTTCTCCCTGGAATGGAGATAAGAAACGCCCTAACCTTTGTAATAGAGATTGATAGGATTGAATCAACTGGTATAAATACAGTTGTAACAAGACAGAAAGACTCAGAACTCAGGAGACAGAATTCAGAAGACAGAACCTACACGGAGCCTAGAGACAGAAGAACTTCGCTGGCGAGAGCATGCCAGAGGATCCTGGAGAGGGACTGGCCTCAGAGCCTAGAGACAGAGCCTAGTGGGAGAATATGGCAAGGGATCCTGGACTGAACCTGACTACAGAGATTGGCAGGAGAACCTGACTGGAACCTGGACACTGAACCTGACTGGAGAGCCTGGACAGAACCTGGCTGGAGAACCTAGCGAGGGAACATGGCTACAGAACCTCGCTGGAGATCCGAAGCAGAGCCTCTCTGGAGATCAAGACCAGAACTCGGCTGGAGATCCTGGCTAGGCTGCTGATCAACTGAACGCTGTCTCCGTGTCATTCCTTCTTCGCCGACTCCGTCCACACCTTTGGGGACCCCTGGACCTGCTGGGGTTGGACCCCGGCACTTCCCTGCGGTCACATTGACATCTGGCATGGGGTAGGGTGAGAGGGTATCACATGAGTCAACCTGAACACATCCATAAACCACAATGTGTGATCATTTATGTAGGTTACACCCATCACCTCATAGAGTTACATTCTCTTGGTGTGTGCCGAGGCCTTTTAAAATCTACTCTCTCAGCAACTTTCAAATATACATTACGGCATTGTTGCCTACAGTCACCTACCGTACATTACATCCCCGGGACATGTTCATCTTATAATGAAGTTTTACCCTTTGACCCCCGCCACAGCTCTCCCCATCCGATAGGTCAGTGTGAAGGATGCACAGTACCTGTGCTTCTAATCGAACCTGCTTCAAGGCGAACTTCCGGAGCCTAAGTGATCCCTACTAAATAGCCGAGCATAGAAGCGACCATACGTATTATTAGTATCTGGAAGTACATACTTGAACTTGGAATCCTGCTTGACAAGGATTACACTTCCCTGTTCCTCTAAATGTAGACGGAGACTATTAGTTTCAGAATTTTCCTGATGAACATTATACCACGAGACAGGTTAGACAGGTGGTGTTCAAGAGAAGCCAAGCGACCCGGGGTGTGGCAGGGCCTGGCCACGGGGGTATTGTTCTGACTGACTGACTCAGGGAGGCCCGAAGCGGGGTGGGCAGAGGACACAGGGCTGCCTCTCGTGCTGCCCAAGGGGCATCTGATGAAACCCCTTTTCACTGGCTCAGCCGCCCAAGATTTTCTCAGGGAAACAGCCACCTTACTCGAATTGATAAAAACCTGATTAGTTTTCATTCCACTTCTATCCTAGTAGCTATTTTCAAGTAAAGCATCTGGTGTCCTGATAGGATGGCATTAAATCACATTTATAGCTGCGAGACGGACGGAATGCGAAGCGCAAATCGGTTGTTTGACCAAGGAGATGGGCCCAGGTAGCTAATTGGACTCTCTCCCCGCCTTTCTGAGAGCCGGCGGCTGTTTGGAGAAGTTAACAAAAGACATTTGTGAGGGAAGATATTAGGCAGTAATGCTAAAACTTTGCATAATCCATTTAACAAATCACTTCTTTGCAGCTACGGTACACTGTCCAATGAAGGGAACACACTGAGCCAAATGCGAGAGGAATAGTTGAATGTCTGGCTTCATTTTAAGGGGCAGCAGGCAGGTAGGACTCATGGCAGAGAACAGGGAGGCCATGTAGCTGCCAGGATCCGGGTGGAGCTCTGGGCTCCTTGTGTGGGGCTGAGCTGTTGTTCTGCTGCTGGAGGATGAGGAGAGAGGTGAGCATTTCCGTCGCCTCTGGTCTGTTTCCAGGCAGAGCCAGGCGCCGTCCTGCGGGCCTTCCAGTCTGTGTTCTCTGCACCAGGCGCCACCTGGCGATGGGGCAGGTGGAGGAGGAGGAGGAGGAGGAGGGGTCCTCGGGTCTCTCACCCACGTCCTCAAGCAGGGCAGCCCCTCTTGTCTTGAACATTGGGCTTCACTGAAAGATCTCCTTTCATTAAAGGGTTTCAAAACCATAACAACTTCAGCGACTGTTCGGAATCGCTCTTGCTAATCTGAGCACCGTGTTGTGCTTGGGCGCGGGCAGAGCAGGAAGTAGTCAAGGGTCCCAGATGCCCGGCTTTCCCACGCCGCACGCTTCCCTGCGGGTGGAACCGCTTCCCTCCCCTGCGTGACATCCCGCCCGCCCGCGCGCCTCTCTCCCTAACACTTAGGCTATTTCCCGAGGGAGGGATCGAGGTGTGGAGCGTTTCTCTCCATCAAAGAGGAGACAACAGATTCCTCGCGGGTAATGTGGCAGATTAACCAGCGGGGCAATCGGCAATCGGTACCTCCCCTGCGCGTGGGAGGAGAGACCTCCCCCCCTCTCAGCCCCATTGCACCCCCCTCTGTGTTTCCAGCAGAGGGAGAACCCACTGGCCCTTCTTGGCTCCTGGCCACGCCTGATGCCTGGCGGGGCTCTCACTCCCCCCGCCCACACCTGAGAGTTTAGACACACGAAGAGCCTGTCCCTGAGAACCTCAGACCCTAGGAATTCACTCCTTTCATCACCGGCTCACTCCACCTCCATCTCTGAGGTCCTACTCAGGACACAATGACTGATCTGGCCGCCTCAGTCCTCAAAGGAACTCCGGTCTCCGAGAAGAAGCAGACGTAGGAGCAGCACTTGTAATGATAAAAACAGTGGTAACAAAACCGCTCGGGCCGAACTCGCCGCCCTCATGGGACCGCATATACTTGCAGTCACAGGTGCCTAAAGCGAAATGGGATCTCGCTTTCGTGCTTGGCGGAGAGCTGTTTGGTTTGAACGACTGCTACGGAGAAGGCGAAGAAAGTTCTCTTGGGGCCGTGACCCTGTGCAGAGTTTCCAAGGGCAGCTGGTCATTTCTCAGGTCGAGGTTTTAAGATTTAACTTGGCAAGCGAAGGCAGTAAAACGCGTCGCAATGCTTTTCTTGTCCCCCAACATTTCTAGAGTAATGCAGATCTGGGATCGTTTTTCTCTGGAAGCAGCATGTGTTATAGAATGTAGGAATTACATTTGACAGCTAGCGTCAGCGCCTTCATCACAATGGCTTAAAAAAATGAAGGGTGTTTCTCCCCCCCCCCCCCCCCCACACACACACACAGAAAGGAGGTTTTGCAGTAGTTAGTTCTGAATAAAGTCCAGGTACTGATATGACTCCATGAAGTTACCTGGGACTCCGGCTCTTTCTAATTTACACCTTTGCTATGCTTAGCACTGGCTTCCATCTGCAAAGTTATACAGTGATTGCTAAAGATTCAGACCTCGTGTCCACATTCCAGATAGAAAGGGGGGAAGGCAAGGGGCAGCAGGGATCTGTCATCCATTTAAAGATTCTCCATGGAAAGCATATTCAACGACATTTGCTGTCATTTTATTGGCCAGAACTCAATCTCAGGGCCACACCTAGCTGCAAGGGAGGCTGGGAATTTTTTTTTAACCCAAGAATCTTGCTGCTCAGAACAAAATTGGGGTTTTGTGTTTAGGTGTTTAGGAGGATCAGACATTAGGTTGGTAACTGACAGTATTGGTTACAGATGTCTTGGCCATTTTAGCAATGTCTCTTAACACTCATCTTCCTTCTTTCTCAGCAAAACCTATGGAAACAGGCATGTATGTGCCAACGGGAAATTTTCCAATTACTAGAAATGAAAACCCCTATAATTTTATTCTGATACTAAATCAGACTTTCCTTCTTATTAAAATAACCATTCAACAGGTAAATTATTATAATTTAATGTGAATGTTTCTCCCTCAAGTATAAGCCAATTTAATAATATCTAAATTTTGTCTTTATTCTTTAATTTAGTTAAAGCATATAAATTATTACCTCTCAATTGAACAGGAGTAATTTTATGTACCCTAATTTTTTTCCATATTAAAGAATTCTTTTATACCAATGAAAAGTTAAAAATTATATATATCTTGGTGTTAAATAATTTCCAAGGTTCATCTGTAGTCTGAAATTATAACTAAAAGTGAAAACACAGGTTTTATATGAAAGTGTTGGTAGATAAGGGATATTAGAACACTTTACCAATAATATTATTGCCTCTCTTTTGTAGGTATAAAATTGAGGCACCAGTTGGTTAAATGATTCTTCATGTGTCAGTAATAGGGCTAAGATTAAACTCAGAATTCCTGACTCCTGGTCCCATAGTGTATTAAGTGAAGAACTCAGTAAACTAATACACTGACTTCATAGCATGTAGATTATAAATTAATAAAGTCATTATTAAAATTCAATTGAGATATATGGTTGTCTCAGACATTAGAGTTCGTAGATTCTATCAACAAACATAACGAAGGTCTTAGAAAGTAACCACTGTTCAGAATTGATAACTATTCATTCAACAGACTATCAACAGTTCATTCCACAGACATTCAACAGAATGAATGTCCTTCCCCCTCCCTTCCTCCCTCCCTCCCTCCTTTCCCCCTTCCTTCCTTCCTTCCTTCCTTCCTTCCTTCCTTCCTTCCTTCCTTCCTTCCTTCCTTCCTTCCTTCCTTCCTTCTTTCCCTCCCTCTCTCCTTCCCTCACTGTATTATAGGACATTTCGAGCACACCTAACTGAGGGTCAGGCATCATGCCAGTGTAGGATACACGTAGGTGAATAAGACCTTCTTTGCTCTAGAAGGCACCGTTTAGTTGGCAACACTGATGTGTAGACAGATAACCGCCCAGTCCTGTAAGTGGTATAATGTAGGCACATTCTGCATCCCGAGAAAGGGGCACGAGGGTGTAGCGACTCACGTGCCGGAGCACTTGAGAAGAACTCAGGAGAGCTGAGCAACAGAGGTGACGTGCCAGGGAGAGGGAGGGGCAAGGCTCTGCTCATGAGTAAGAAGTGCTTCTAGGGACCAGTACACAGCGCCCCTCTCTTCTGCAGAGCTCTGGACACTGAGAAAGACGAAGCATTCAGGTAGGTTGACATAAAACGATCAGCTCATAAAATCCGGATTCGTGAAAAGGCTGAGAGATGCAGCCACAATGGACTCTCAGACACTTCACCACGGAACCGGACTTGCTCTCTTAGCAACAGCAACCGCGAAGCCAGCCTCCTCCATGGCAGCTGCCCGGGGGCCGTTTCAACTTAAACAGACGTTTTTACATTTATTCTCATTAAATGTCAGCCTGTCCCAGCGATCGCAAGCTTTCTGACTCCAATCAGAAAGCTTTATATTTTTGGTTAAGTTTGATAGACTTGCTCAATCCAAAACTGTGGCATAGGATAGGGGCCTGCAATTTCCCTTACGCGTAGTCCTCCAAACGGACACAGTGCCGTCAGCGAATGCCTTTTGGCAATCGTTTGTTTAATATGGAGCCTTGACAGGCGCGGGCCCTGCCTCAGTGCTGTTTCCTGTCCTTTTGGTTGGTATCACTCACCACAGAAGAATCGGGATTTATTTTTTTCAGCATCTCCAGGCCTGCATTCGTGCCTCTGGCCAGAGGGAGTGACAAGGGCTGGAGTTACCCTCAAATAGTAAATTAGAAAATGATTTTTAAACTAAAACAACTGTTTACAGATACTAGACGACAGGCACCAGAGGCCTGTGATCGCTCAGAGAAGGGAAAAATGACGTAAGTTCTACAGTCTCCCCACTGCCGGTCTAGGAACAACTCCTAGGCCATCGGCGTGGGGAGGGGGACCCCCACTGAGGCTGGTCGCCCTGCTGGTGGAGGAGATGGTACCCAGCGCTGGGGAGGCTGAGCTGCCGGGCCTTGCAAGGCAGAGTTTTAGGAGGGAAAGGGCCTCGCAGGGTAAGAGCTCAGAGATCTGCAAGAGAGCTCCCTGGGGCTTCACCGCAGACCCAGCTGTGCGGGTGCTGAGCGTACCCCCCAAGGCTGAGCAAAGAGCCGCCGAGGACTTGTACCCACAGGGGTAGCCAGAGGTCACACAGAAGGAGCCCCATGAGCTCCTGGAGTCAAGGCAACTCAGACCTACCCAAGGAAAGATGGGAAACAGACGGGAGGGACCCAGCTGATTTACAAGTCACATAACTCCCCAGACGAAGCCCCAGACTCATTAAAGGGAGAAGCAACAATATACAGCCCTCGGCCTGTGAAAATGAACAATGTCCAGCGATAAAAAGCTAATAGATGTCCCCGAAGCAAGAAAGTGCGGCTCCAGACACAATAGGAACCGACCAGCCACGGCAGAGATGATGGAATTGGCCAACAGGAATGTGAAAGCAGTTATTATAAAATTATGTCGAATTGTTTATAGGAGAACCCGAACCTAATGAGGAGAGAAGTGGAAAATACAATAAAGATGCAAATGGAGCTTCTATAGGCAAAGGCTGCAACATGAGGAATGGAAGTCTGACCAGAGGGGACTCCCAGCAGAACCGGGCGCCGCGGAAGAAGTCAGCAAACTTGAGAGCACAGCATGAGTCTGTTAGGGACGGAGCAAAGAGAAAACCGCTTAAAAACGAACAGAGCCGCAGTGACCGTGGAGACGATATCAGGTGCCTTCATATTCGTGCAGTTGAGTCCCCAGAAAGACTGGGGGGCTAGTTTGCTCCCCAAATGGACAGAATATTACCAATTCACAGATCAAGCATTTCAATAAACACAAGCAAGACAAACACACGCGCACACACACAAAACACAGCAGAACACGTCTTCATCTGACTGCTGAAAACCGATAAAAGAGAAATCTTAGAGGCCAGAGGAGAAAGCACATATTACACACAAAGGGACACAAATTAAAAGTCATGACAGACTTTTCATCAGAAATACACAAGCCCAGAGCCACAGAATATTATCTTTAAAGCCCTGACATAGAAAGCAAAGCCCGCGATCTGTCAACATCGGTTTTACTTTTCATTTCCTTAAAAATGAAAGTATAATGAAAACTTTTTCAGATAAAAAAAAAAAAACACTGAGAAAACTTCATTACTAGCCAACCTGCACTTTCAAAAAATGGTAAAGAAAAATAAATTATTTTTTAGGCAGAAAGAAATACGAGTTAGGAAAAAAAAAAAAAAAGAATGAAGAGCCCAGAAATGGCAAACATGTTGGTAAACATAAAAGATGCTCTTCCCTCTTTATAAATATCCCTTTAAGAGATCATTGTTTAAACCAAGGGCGACGATAGCGTTCTGTAGGTGAATAAATGATGTAAGTGGAAGGAACGGCGACGGAAGGAGAGCAATGGAAGAGACCTGCAGGCCTCGGTTAGTGAGGAGGAGAAAGGCCACAGCTGGGAGGGGGGCTGGGACAGGTGAAGGGTGCGGGGTGGGAGGCCTGGAGCACCGCTCACACTGTTTATACACGAGGAGCGGCTACCGGCCTCGATGGAGACCCGTGGGAACGCACCTCCCTCAGTGCGGACCGCCCAGCCCTTTTCCGTCCACAGATCTCAGCCACGGCCACGGCCCGCGACGCCTTTCGTGCTCGTGCCATGGAACCGTTTCTCCCCGGACGCCCTCCCGGGGAGGAGGGGACAGCCCGCGGGTCCTGGGTCCCCGCAGCACACTTGGCCTTAGGGTTGGCACCCAGCGCTCACAGCCGCCCCCCCATCAGCACCCCATCCAGACTGTCTTCCCCGCGAGGCACAGCGATCCCAGGAGCCGTTCCTAGTCATGGAAACGTGCTCTCCAGGGCACGGTCCCCGAACTCCACGTCTGCAGGAAGGAAGCGTCATCCTGCTTGGCGTTCAGGTTCTTGTTACTGTTCTGGAGCCATTTGCTCAGGCCTCCAGCTCCCCCTGGGGGGTGGCCTTTGGCGGGCCTTCCTGCTGGAAGCGCCTCTTCTCTCTCTGAACTCTCGGTGTGCTTTGTCTCAGGGCTCTGCACACACACCTCTCCCCTCCCCATTTCCCTTTCGATTCCCGAGGGCAGTGTCTATAGCTAATTACAATAATAACGATAGCAGTAGCTCTAATTAGTCAACGTCTAGTATGTGCAAGGCATTCTCTCAAGACCTGTCCCCATATTTAGTTAGTTGATCATGACCCAACCCTGAGATGTGGGGACTGTCATCCCCATTTCACAGATCAGGAAACTGAGGCCTCGTTCCTTGTCTGTGCTCCTGGAGCCATCAAGGGGGTGGTGATAAGGCTTGAACCAGCTCTTTCTGTCCCTGTTTTCCCACTTCCCAGTATGGCTGCAGCCCTGGCTCATTCATCTCTGTATTCCTCCTGGCGCTTAGAACGTAGTAGGCACTTCGTTAATGTTGGTTAACAAATATATTCGGTCATGTGTGGGATGAATTTTAATAGGTGACTCTGGCAGATGCAGTTCTGGGCCACAGGGATGCATCTTTAAAAAACATTTTTTAAAATATACTTTATTGATTTTTTACAGAGAGGAAGGGAGAGGGATAGAGAGTTAGAAACATCGATGAGAGAGAAACATCGATCAGCTGCCTCCCTCACACCTCCCACTGGGGATGTGCCCGCAACCCAGGTACATGCCCTTGACAAAAGCGAACCTGGGACCTTTCAGTTCGCAGGCCGACGCTCTATCCACTGAGCCAAACCGGTTAGGACCATTTTTTTTTTTTTTTTAAAGAATAAAAAGTCCTACTTAAGCCCTGGACAGCCGCCTGGTGGTTGGAGCCTTGCTGTACACCAAAAGGTTGGGGGTTGGATTCCCTGTCAGGGCACACACTTGGGTTGCGGGTTGATCCCTGGTCTGGGTGCATATGGGAGGCAACTAGTCAATGTTTCTCTGTCACCTTGATGTTTCTCTCTCTCTCTCTCTCTCTCTCTCTCTCTCTCTCTCTCTCTCTCTCTCTCCATTCTTCACTCTCTGAAATCAATTAAAAAGCATGTCCTCTAGTGAGGATTTCTAAAAAGTTATATTCAAGCCAGGGACGGAGGAGATATTTTCCAGTCCCCTCGAATCACGGGCGCCTCTGCCTAGACCTGACTTGGAGCCCATTGATGAGGTGGCGACACACCATCTGCCTGCAAGGGGCCCTGGAAGTTCCAGCTTCCTGTCTGAGCCCCAGGCAGCAGGCTCAGCACAGTGCACAGATCTGTGCCTTTGAGTTCAAATGTTTTTTAAAGTGTAAATTTGGAAGAGGAAAAAAAACCCTGGGCATGAGGTCATAAAATGGCTCCTAATGTGATATAAATGCGATGCGATATAAATGCAGTGCAATGCATCATCATTAGCCCCTGTCAGGGAGGAAAGTAATGAGTCATCCTAAAACGTCTTTGATTCCACCGGGCGTGTTTATTTATTCTGCTTTAAGAACTCAGCTTTGGTATTTAAATGGACACAGTTTATGGATCTATTATTAATGACGCCATTAAACTCTTCAGGCTGACCAGAGTCCACCTTCTGTCTCGATTTGGTTCCTCTTACTTACACTTTAGAGAAGTTGTGGCCTGTCTTTTTTTAAGCCGGCATGGACAAGCATTTAGCCAACGGCACTGTTTCAGGGTTTTCATCTGTTATGAAAAGCAAACTTTTAGCCCTTTGCTGCTTCTACACAGATAGTGCTGCTTGGAAATATATTTAATCAGTTTCTCACCATTTTCAACATTCAACCTTGAATTAAAAACCAATAATCACATCACTGCAATAATCAACATTTCTTGTTCCAAAGGATCTTTCAGAGTTTTAGAATCTGAACTGAAGTTTTCCATGAATATGAATTGCGGGTAATCTTAACAAGACTTCTTTCTCTAATTGGGAAATTTAATTTGATTAAAATGCCAATTCTACGCATATATTTATTTCCATTTGAACCTGTAAATGGTCTAAAAATGATCCCAGAATGTTAAATGAGGTCATAATGAGTTTCCTCTGGTAGAGCAAGGCTACACGAATTAGTATTGTAACATTGCAATTCACAGCCACCTCAACTGGGTTGAGCTTTGCCCAAATCTTTCTTTTTGCTTTTGAAAAATGCAAAAATAACCAAGGAAAAGTAGAGCCAGGGACAAAAGCACCCTGGGAACTAGAGAGATTGCATTGTCCCAATTTCTTTTTCTTTAATTAAGGCAAAGTGCTTTCCCCAGGGAAAAAAATATACAGAAAAGAATTTCTTTGCATATTTTTTTGACCCCCAAGTGGAAAAAAGGTCGGTAGGTCCCACTCACCATCTACTTCTCACAAGTCCTTCCCATTTTCCACAGCTACGCACGCACGGACACATGTCTCTGCAGACCTCAGGCGTACGGCAGAGTAGTTCCTCGCATGTGTGGGGTCCACTGTGCTGGGTAACGTGTTTATCCCTCTATGACTGTCATCCTGGCTACGGCTAGAAACACATCACAGCCCTGCACGTATGACATTCAACTTATCACAGGCCCCCTTTCATGTTTAATAACATGTACTTGGGGAGGACGCTGAGCATAAAAGAAATGCCTACAAGTAGACTGGGTGTTTCTTATGAAGTACGTGGTCAGATTTTACCGTAAGAAGAAGCAAACATTTTCTGAAAAGCACGAAGGATTCCGGTCTCCTGTGTAAGCCCAGGCTCCCCAGGTGACTGACCGTGGACAGGGCACGTGTTTTCTATGAGCCCCTGTTTTCTCATTTGTAAAATGAGGAGGTTCCGCTTCGTTATGTGTTGGTTACCCCATCCTAGATGAGGGGAGTCATCTTTTTTAAAAGCTACTAGAGCACAACATAGACCCATGGAGTATTTAGGCTTTGTAAGTTCTACCTATTGGCCTTTTGGAATTATGGTAATGGAGAAGCAAAATGGTTTCAGTGATTCCTCTTAAGGATGTAGTCCTAATATAGGGCTCTGACATACTTTTATTATTGATCCAGTGCTTTTACCATGCGATTTTGCTAACATAAGGGATATTAAAAGAGTGATTAGGGAGATACAGAGCGGCCACAAAGTCCCCCTGTTTAAGATTGTGTCCTGGGCTAATAATTAATAATTAAAGCTCCCAGAGACCGGCTTAATATAGTGCAATAGCTCACTCCCAATGACACTGTTGTCTACATTTGCCCACTCTGGGTGCCAGAATTCTGATATTAATTACCAGGTTGAGTTGGTCTCGTTTACTTATCTATATTTCTGCAGCCAATTTATTGTGTCGAATAATGGAGAAATGCTAAGGATGAGGAAGTAACAATAGTATTTGGATTTTGGAATGACACAGCATATCGTAAAACACCTTTCCCAGGTAGAATGGCATTGAAGCCTCGCGCCTGTTTGGTGCCGTTTCTGTTTACACTGTCGGTGGAGCATCTTCTGGGCGAGAACAGCTTCTCGGGTCAGAGCACTGTGCTGCCCTTTCCCTGCTCATGTTGTGTCTCCCAAGGATTTCATCCCCATTTTGTGAAGGAAACGTTAACACAACCAACACTAAGTTCTGGCGGCCACAGCGAAATGAGTAGTAGCTGCACTAGCCCTGCATGTGCATCCCTTACACAACGCAGAGAGCACTGTCAGCCACCTACCTACTTTTTTTTTTTTTTTTTTTTTTTTTTTTTTTTTTTTGTACAGCACATGCTAGCTTATTTTATCTTTACATTGAAAACTGACACCGATGAAGAAATCCATGGGCGGCCCAAATGATTTGAATAGAGATAGGAACCACTTCCACGAAGAAGCAGACACAAGAACAACGGCCAGACAGTAATGTTTCCATTCGTTAACAGCACCCAGTGAGCTCTGACTATACGTGAAGGCGCCACGATGGGGGAGGCCCTGCCCCCCGCCTCGGCCTCCCTGGTACCTCGCTTTCCAAGATCCTCCCACGGGGTGAGAGGGGAGTGTGGATTCCTCCTCTCAGGCCTGTGACAGGCCCAGAAGACCCGGCTCTCCCCGCGCTCCTGAACATGGAGAAGGAATATACATCTTCTGTTAACTTTCCCACAATGGAGACGGTCGCAAATGCCCATGCAATCACCAGCTTCTGGCTTCAAGAGCTGGGAGAGAGATCTTCGAAGGGACTAGTTCCTAACGCAGCCCTACAACACTCCTGCTCAGGACATGTGAGAGGAGTTACTCCTGCAGGGAGCCACGTATGTGGCTGGACAACGCTACTCACTGAACCGCCCGAACTCTACCTCCATTTCATTTCATGGCCGGTAGTAGCTCTTCCCGTGAAGTAGCACCGATGGAGTCAGGCTTACGTCCATGCGCTTGCTTTTCAGATCCTGAGCCGTTGCTACTGGTGCTCCCTTCCCTTCTTCAGGGCTCCCCGGAGTCAGTTTTTAGTTCTTTATCCGAATCAGTCCCCTGGATGCGCCGCACCTTGTGCATGTCCCTCTCGAGGGTTCACTTTGACCAGCGAAGAAAACAATGAGGCCGTAACATCCCAGAATGTGGCCACGCTTTTTCTCTGAAGACAACCTAAAATCGAATTAGTCCTTCCAGTTGCTGTAACATATTGTTGGTTCATAATGAGCTTATTGTCTAACGCAACCTCTAAATCTTTTTCACATGAAACATTTGTCTATAAATGTGGTCTAGCCCCATCTTTAATTTAGGAGATTAATTGTTTTAAATTAAGTCCAGGACTTTCAATATATTATTTAATCTTGCCCTTTAAAGCATTGCTTTAGTCGTGTGTGTGTGTGTGTGTGTGTGTGTGTGTGTGTGTGTGTATGTACATGTATGTGTACTTGTTTGCTGTATTTTGCCTGCACCGAATTTCTTTGGAGAACAACTTCTTCCCTGCTCTTAGCCTTGGGCTCTGAGTGGATGTGTCCCCCAAACGTGGACAATCAGTGACGGGCACATGCTCCAAGCTGGGGCCATAGCTCAAACGTAGGACTTTGACTAGGACTCTTCAGCATTGCAGTAGCCAGGATGGATTTAATAAGAGTAAAAACAGAAAGGGTATGAAATAATTTAAATAGCATCAACATTGGATTGAACTTGTCGGCATTTTACAGCTATTCACTCACTCCCAATTATTAAGCACCTACTGTGTGCTTCCTCATACCAACACAGATTTGAGTTAATTTAAAATTAGTAACAATACAACTTGATATCGTAATGCTCTAAGTAGAGTTAAATAAGCATTCCCTAACCTCCATTTATTTTTTAGCCTGAAATGAAGCAAACACAGAGGAAAGCATAGCCAAACGTAGAGTTTCTGAAGCTTAATTGCATTATTGGAACAACTCATCCAACTGTGCTTGAAATAATTTACCTCCCGGACAATCTATTTTCTGAGGTTACTTTAACTGGGCTTCTGTCCCTTGCAATCAGGAGTCCTGACAAATATATGGGCTTTAGTTAACTCTCCCAGCATTGTGTCTTCCTTACGTTAATTATGTGCTACGTTTTCGCCTGTTGAGCAGGATGGGATTCTCCCCATGCCATCAATTCATACTTTTTAGTTGTTCAAATAACTGTGAACTAACTTACCTTTTGCCTCTTTCCATAGATATTTTATCCTTTTGTGTACAAGGAAAGATCAGGGCTTTTTCAAGCCCTTTGCGAAAATCTAGTGACTATTCCTTGGACATACTCACAATCTAGTTCTGAGCAACTTGATTAAGTCAGAGCGCATCAATATGTCCTTGGCGTCCCCCCTTGGTTCTAAACCACCATATTCCTTCCTCCAAGTTTACAAACCACGAATTTACGAATTCCGACTAGATTTCCCCAAGATTCACTTACTAGATCAGGGGTGGGCAAACTTTTTGATTCGAGGGCCACAATGGGTTCTTAAACTGGACCGGAGGGCCGGAACAAAAGCATGGATGGAGTGTTTGTGTGAACTAATATAAATTCAAAGTAAACATCATTACATAAAAGGGTACAGTCTTTTTTTCCAATAGTTTTATTCATTTCAAACGGGCCAGATCCGGCCCGCGGGCTGTAGTTTGCCCACAGCTGTACTAGATAGTAAGTGCATGTTTTAAGCCTTCTTTTGGTAAATTAGTACAATATCTCCCCATCCTCAACCTGGTGGCTTTTCTCCCACTAAAAAGAAACCCTCAACGAGGGTGAGATGTAGCGGCCGAGCATTCTTAGAGAGCACCGGGGATTCTCAGCACCTGGCGCGTGAACTTTCATAGCTTTTAACTGAGCATTTACAGTCCTTCTTGTTATGACTCTTCTGCCGTTTGTCGAGCGGGCACATGTCCTTTGATGGAGAAGAAAAGCAGTGAACGCCACAGCTCTGTCCTGCAGAAGTGTCGCCCTTACGCCCTCTCCCCTGAGCGGTCGCCTTCTCTCCACTCCTTCCAGCTTTACAAACCAGGCTCTGAACATCTCTGCTCTTTTCACCATCCCAGCCTGAGCTGTGGCCTCCCTGATTGCTATGGTTCACTGTAATACTTTGTCTTGGTCATGGGCTTTGCCACTATTTCTTTTGAGAATACTCTTAAAAAAACACTTTCATTTGGGAATTCCCTGTATAGGCATGTTGACTCTTTTTTCTTTTTTTAGATATCTACACACATTTTTATTTGTCATTGGTAGCATTTGTGATGGTATCATCAGATTCATTTAAAAATAAGAAGACGCTTTCACTTCTGAGCATTGCAGTAGCCAGGATGGATTTAATAAGAGTGAAAACCGAAGGGTGTGAAATAATTTAAACAACATTGACATTGGACTGCACTTGTCAGCATTTTTTCAGCCACTCACTCCCTCTCATTTATTAAGCACCTACTATGTGCTTCCTCATACCAACCCAGATTTGAGTTAATTTAAATGTAGGCACAACGCAACTTGATATCTTAACACCCTAATGAAGTTAAATAAGCATGCTCTACCTCCCATTTATTTTTTCACAGTTTTCATTCATTTTACAAACCTTCCCTAGATCTATTAAACTTGACTGTGTTTGAATTGATTCAGTGCACCATTAGGCTGTTTCTGCTACACATGTGGAGTCAGGTTATTGAATGGCTTTCTAAACTTGAATGATGAGGCTGTGCCCAAATCTAGCATCCGCTCGCCAAATGCGTTCGGTGGCTGGCACTCAAGTCATGATGTAACCGGGATTGTATCTCGGGAGGAAACTTAAAACCACCCCGTTCAGTCCCCTCTTCCTGAGGCCAAGCACACGGAAGGTCTGAGAAGTTGAGTAATCTGTCCAGGAACCTGAAAGGGTGTGAGCCAATGGCTCTAGAAGTTAGGACTTCCCCCTGCGTAGACGGAGGCTCACGCCTCCCTCCATCTCTTCTCAGTGTCTACGTGGTAATGACTGAGCACGTCCTTTTGGCGTTGTTCTGGCCAGTGCCGCCAGCCCCTGTTTTGTGGTGGGCACTGGGTTTTAGCAAATGCGTGGCTGGGATGACCAGGGGCTAAAAGCTAGAAGGCTGGAGAGTGGCTTTCTCACCTAATTTGCTTTGCCAACTGTCTCTTCATAAACGCGAAGAAAGGAGATGGCTTTTTGGATATTGACGTATGGACGATGGTGAGGATATTGATTTTACTAAGATGACACCGATTTGTTGCCAGGAACTTGAGGAATGTTTGGGGCCCCGATGCAGGAGACCAGGAGAGGAATGCTAAAGCTGCTGGTGCCTTTTGGAGGGGAGCAGTGTGGCCGTGGCTGCCCACGAGAATGAGCCTTTAGAACGTCTCCCCTCCACCTCCTCCACCTCCTCCACCCCCACCCCCACTGCTCCGCCCCGTGACCAGGGCAATGCCGCCATCGGCTTTCTAACCAGAGCCTGGGAGGAGAGGAAACAGCGTTTTGTCACATTTCAACATCAATCCAAGAGACTTTGTGCTGAGATGCCCTTGGCCCTGAGGAGAGAGAAAGGACTGGGGTTCTGTGCAGGTTTAGCCACATCGACCTCACTGGAGTGAGGAGAGCCGTCCAGGGAGCAGGTTAGAACCTCACTTGAAAATGGTGCTGAAAAGAGAGAGCCCTGCCCCAGCCCCCTCCCCCCCTCCCGCCCCCTGTCGGTGGGAGACACGCATGGGCCTGACTCTGAGGCGCATTTTCTTGACTCCAATGAAGTTGGCATTTATACGACCAAGAGGTACGGACTCCGCAGCCCAGCACCCAGTCCCGCCTGGCCTTTGTCAGCAGCGACTGCCCCGGAGGAGGAGGGGGAGGAGGGGGAGTGGGAGGAAGAGGAGGAGGAGGAAGAGAGGAGGAAGGCCCCCACAGTGTCAGACTCCACAGAGTGAGGTTCAGAGACTCTCTCCGTTTCCGTCCACACACCCGGCCGCGGAAGCTGGCACAGCCCTTTCTCGCTCCGGTGGCCGCTGGAGCGTGTGATGAGTGGGTGCCAGCGACCGGAGCCTCCTGCTGTGGTGATGCCTCAGCAAGTTGCCGTCAGCTGGAGCTGCGTCAGGGATGTTTCTGCCTCACACCTGACAGGCGGCTGAGGTGGTCGGGCTTTCTGTCATCACCAGGTGCTGGTCGGTGCTCCTGTTCCGATGAGGACATGACTTGGGAGGCCGGCTGAGGCCTGAGCGCAGCCTGGTGGGAGCGGCCGTCCTCCATGGAGCACCTGCTGCTGGGCGCCGAGGGGACGCAGGCGTGAGGGAAGCCAGACCTCGTGTTCTCATCCGCCCTGTGCTGCGGGCCCTGCATTCCAACAAAGTGCTCTTGCAGGTGGAGATGCCGACAGTAATGTTTCCAGCCACGGAGGGGAAATGAGTTTGTCCCCTCGGCCCGAGGCCTCGTCTTCCTCCACGCTGTTTCTGTGCTGACGGCCTCAGGCCACCCGGCTGTGCTAACGAAGCAGAGGCTGGGGCTGTGAGCCACAGACCTTCATTCTCCCAGCTCAGCAGGCGGGAAGTCCCAGGTCAGGGTGAGGCCTCTTCCTGGACATAGGTAGCCACCTGCTTGCCTTGCCTTCACAGGTGCAGGGGCCGGGAGCTCTCAGAACCTCTGTCCTAAGGGCACTAATCCCACTCATGAGGGCTCCACCCTCCTGGCAGCTCACCCTCCCAGAGGCCTTACCTGCAAATCCCATCACCGTGAGGGCTAGAATGGCAACGTATGCCTTTTGGGGGACACAGACATTCAGACCACAGCACTGACCATTGCATCACTCATTTCTGTTGACACAATTCACCTAATGTCCTACCTATTCATTGGGAACCCACCAGACTCAAAGGAAGTTATCACCTTGACAGGGCATTATGCTACGTCTAATCTGTTCACTGGCTCTAAAGAAGGGTTTTGGTGAAGACATTGAAAGGACCCTTAAGCTATGATTAGATGCTCTGTATCCAAAGGTTAGGGACAGTTCAAGCCTCAAGGCCGGCCCTTTGCAGCTTGGGGTAGAGAGAGAGAGCCACAGGGGGTCAAAAAGGGGCGATGAGGAGAGAAGGCTGCAGAGAGGGGACAAGAGAAATCAAAGCCTGAAAAACAGAGCAGGCAATCGGTCTAGACTAGAGGGAAGCATGAATCAAAGAAAAACAATGAAAAAAGACCAGGAGAGAAGAAAAGAGGAAATAAAGAAAGAAGTGAAAGGAAAGTAACAAGTGAAAACAACAGGAGGAAAAGTGAAGTGAAGACCTGGTGTTAAGCTGATTAGGCGTCAGGGCCCCGGGCTGTGACTTGTTTTCCCAGCGCTGGGCGGCAGAGGTCTGAGCCTGGAGGGATGGAGTCCCGCAGCCTGGTCCTGGCGGCTGGAGGCTGGGGCTCGCTCCTGGAGACTTAGGTGTGTGTCCTGAATCTGAACGTCCCATCTTAGGGTGTTTGGAGAGGCCCTCTTTTATTTTTTATTTTTTAAGTAGATTTTAATTGATTTCAGAGAGGGAGGGAGAGGGAGAGAGGTAGAAACATCAATGATGAGAATCATTGCTCAGCTGCCTCTGCACGCCCCCTACTGGTGATCGAGTCCGGGCATGTGTCCTGACTGGGAATTTAACCTTGACTTCCTAGTTCAGTGATGGAGAACCGTTTGAGCTCCGTGTGTCAACATTTTGAAAAACCCTAACTTAACTCTGGTGCCGTGTCACATATAGAAATTTTTTGATATTTGCAACCATAGTAAAACAAAGATTTATATTTTTGATATTTATTTTATATATTTAAATGCTATTTAACAAAGAAAAATCAACCCAAAAAATGAGTTCGTGTGTCGCCTCTGACACGCATGTCACTGTCCTAGTTCATAGGTCAACGCTCAACCACGGAGCCACACCGGTTGGGTGAGAAGCCCTCTTTTAGACATGATTCTCACCGGGCGCTGGGCCAGCAGGACGGAAGGTGGCCCAGGAGGTCCGAAAGGTTGGCGACCACTGGTTTAAGGAAATCTTTGGAGCAGCGGTAGCCAACTGGTGGCCCGCCGCCCCCCTCCCTCCCCTTCCCCGTTCCATCTCCCGGGCAGTTGCTGCTCTGGGTGCTGGGCTGCGGAGTCCGTACCTCTTGGTCGTATAAATGTCAGCTTCATTGGAGTCAAGAAAATGAGCCTCAGAGTCAGGCCCATGCGTGTCTCCTACCGACGGGAAAAGGAGGGGGGGCTGGGGCAGGGCTCTCTCTCTTCAGCACAGTTTTCTACTGAGGTTCTAACCCGCGCCCTGGACAGCTCTCCTCACTCCAGTGAGGTCGATGTGGCTAAACCTGCACAGAACCCCAGTCCTTTCTCTCTCCTCAGGGCCAAGGGCATCTCAGTGTAACAGTCTCTTGGATTGATGTTGAAATATGACAAACGCTGTTTCCTCTCCTCCCAGGCTCTGATTAGAAAGCCGATGGCGGCATTGCCCTGGCCATGGGGCGGAGCAGTGGGGGTGGAGCCACACGAGGTGCCGGGACTCGGGGTTATGCAGTCCCTCCTCACGTGGTCCCCCCCAGGTCCCTGCGGAAGCCTCCTGTGTCGGGGAAGCTGCTCCCCTCTGCTGGGTCCCCGGGCCTGGGGGCAGCTCTCGTCCTCGGGGAGCGCTCCTGACGCCGAGCCCTGGCCGGGCCTCCTGGAGGCTCCACTCACGCTGGTCCTTTCTTGGCAGGTAACTTCCTCTTCCCAACCAAAGCGCAGAGCAGCGAAGTGCTCCTGTTGCTGCCACGGCTGATCTTCCTTTTTGCTTATCAACCTGGAGGCCTTTGAAGACCCGGGGACGCGGCCTGATTAGGGTTGGCGTTAAACGCTTAGGTTTCTAACTCGCCTTGGAAGTCTCATCGAGTGAAATCGAATCTGCGGTGTTAAGTGACAGCAGACAGGGCTCCGATCAGGCGCAGGGAGCGAGGACGGCCTTTCAGCTTCCATTGCAAGGTGGCGGCGAGGGCGAGCTCAGGCCCCCTGGTGCGCTTACATCAGGGTGCCCAGGCCAGACGTCGCTGTTGAAAGAAATGCTTTTCCTTTTGCTCAGTAGAGAATAAGCAGATGTCCCGCTGGGACGGCCGCCCCTTTCCCAGCCCCCCACAGGCAGGTGCGACAGGACAGGACGGGCGCCCCCCTGCCCCCCTCCCCCGCCCGCCCGTCCCGGCTCAGGTAGACGCGGAGGAAAGGGTAGGTTTCTGAGAACAAAGGCAGATGCTGGAGGCGGCCTGGCAACCAGCAGACTCAGAAGGAAGAGGAGAGAGGGCAGGAGGAGAAGCCCAGATTTCATCCTTATAATGACTTGTCTGCTCCTAATTTATGGAGTTTCCAGTAAATTCAATTACTTTAATAGAACGTGGGGCAGATACCATCACAGACGAGTGTGTATGTGCGGGAACACACAGTGCGTGTGCGGGGCATGTCGGTGTTTGCTGTCAGGGTGGAGGTGGCGATGCTGTTACTCAGGAGATCGTTTTATTAGCCGCGAGCCAATGTTTTCATAGAACAGACTCCGTGGTTTTGTTTGTAGAGTTGATCTCTCCTAGGGAAACTCTGGGTGTGGAGCCCCCGTATCCAGTCCCACGTTTTAAACCTCATGGTCTCTATGTTCAGAGGCCCAGGGGGTTGTGACAGAGCCATGTCGTCCCTCAGACCTCAGCCCAGGACAGCAGAGGCGCCTTCATGGGGACCTGGAGATGTGTCAGTTGTCCTGTCGCCGTGACCTTCCCGTCAGGAGGGGCTCCTACTGCCATTGAAGTAATGATGCTGAGGACAAACACTATCTCCACGGCGCTTAGAAGTGATAAATGGCTGACTTTGCATTGGCACCGCCGTACCCAGCTGTTGCTCTGGCCTCCGGTTCTGAAAGTGTCCAGTGTGGCCGAGACGACTCCCTCTCTGTCCGTGTGGGACGTTGCATCACAGAGAGTAATCGTGTGAGTTTGTAGGGCCACGTGATGAACGTGGCCCTGGTGGTACTGGCCCACGCAGCCACGGGGACTCTGCCACCCGCGTGGACTTATCTGTGAACCTTCCTCCTCACAGGCAGCAGGAAGAGCGGAACTCTCCATGTTTGTGAGTGTGGATCCGAGGTGCTCTCTTGTGGATCCGAGTTGATCATCACTGTCCTGGGCGGTGGACAAGTGGCAGGGATCTTATGGCCACGTCGGGGGAGAGGGGGACGGCCAGCACCCACGGAGGAGGCAGCGGGAGCCTTAGTGGAGACCCAGGCCCCTCATGAGAGATGCTCCTGGTGCCAGGCCCTCGGTGGGGGCTGGGCTGGGACTCTGCAGGACGCGGGGTCGTGGGAGCTGACCTTGGGCTCTGAGGAGGTGGGATTGGAAAGAGTGATGTCAGAGAGGGAGGCCTTGGATGCCGGGTCCCGCGGAGCCACCTGCGGGGACGATATCGGTGCCACATCCTGAGCTCCGGCAGCGACTGCCCACTCGCTCCATTGTTCATTGTGGTCGCTCGAGTGGCCGGCTCTCTTGTCTCTCCCACGTCCCCGACTTGTCTGGGCATGGCGTTCGGAATGACCCCGTCACTGTACATCCTGTGAGTGAGGGAGCTTTGTTGTTGTCCCCCCAAATGCGATTGAAATTATAGCCCCGAACAATAGGCCAGCATTCACCCACAGAGGCCCCGTGAAATTATTATTTTTTAATAGCGGAAATGTTTCTGAAATTGACCGGTGCAATGTGTACACGCTGAGTGTGCGCTATAGTATGAATTTTTGGCAGCGGGAGGGGCTGAGAAAATGGAATAAAATGGCTCTAAAATCTCAGCAGTACATGACGGGGGCACTAAACACATACTTACACGTAAAAAAAAAAGATCTAGAAAATACGGTGGCGAGGGAGTTGTATCTGAGAAAGTTCGCTTTGGAGGTAACACGGTGACTAAATTATTATCATTGACACAGGTGATTTAAGAGAAAAACTCACATCCTACTGCTTACAATATGTTGGTTGATTTTTTTTAACAGAAAATACATATTTATTGTAAAGTAATGTGTGCTTCATGATGGAATAGAAAAATCACACTCTGAGCTACTGAAGCAGGGCTGGCGCTCAGGCTCCGCAGGATGGAGGCTGCGCCCCTTGGAGCTCCGTGCTGGTGCGGGACAGGCGGGCACGGCACACGGGGCGGAGCGGCTCAGGCCCTGCGGAAGCCGAGGGGCCCACGTGGTCCACACGAGATGCTCTGGCCGCGATGGTCAGCGAGGAGGACCTGCGGCCATCAGGAGCCGGGCCTGAGGATGGCCAGGACGGGGACCACCATGCCCCTCCCTGTGCTGGCATGTAGACGCGTCTCTCAGGCTGATGGTCCTGTTTAGACGGTGCCCAGTGGCCTTATGCTCGGGGTGTGTTGCCCAAATGTCTGTGCTGAGGAGAAGCCGCGACTCTCCCTCGGCCCACGTGCCCGCCTCTCTCGCGGGCGCGGCTGGAGTCCCAGAAGCGCGAGCGTCTCCACCGCTGCCGGCCGCGGGCCGGAACGTTTGGCCTTCAAATCCTGTCCGTCCTGGAGGAGGCGGCCGGGGAGCGCCTCCGGCAGCAGCACGGGGCCACAGCAGAGGCGCGCGGTCCGCTCATGAGGCAGCAGCGGTGGTCGGAGGCCATCACGGCAGATGGGACGGTCAAGGCCACAGTAATGGCGAGGGGCATCTTCCGTGGCAGAGGCTTCCCTTTGCACCACAAGCAGCCGAATCACTTCCGTCCCAGGCAAAGCAGGAGCATCGCACGCCGGGCGCTCGGAGACCTTTACACAAAGTGCGAGGAGTCCCGGCAGGAAACGGGCAGCATCCCGCCGCCCCCAGGAGGAGCAGGGTTTCCAGGGGGTGGAGGACGACCGTCTACCTCCGGAATCGCACCCCGTGCCCCCCCATCCTCGGTCCCCATGGAAACTGCAGACGCGGCCGCCGCCGCCGGCACTCCTGAGCAGTCATGTTGGTTGATTTTATTTAAAAAAAATATTTTGTATTGATTTCAGAGAGGAGAGGAGAGGGAGAGAGAGTTATAAACATCAGTGATGAGAGAGAATCATTGACCGGCTGCCTCCTGCATGCCCCCTGCTGAGGATTGAGTCCCCAACTTGGGCATGTGCCCTTGACTGGGGATTGAACCGTGACCTCCTGGTTCATAGGTGATGCTCAACCACTGAGCCACCCAGGTCCGGCAGTGGGGTGACTTTTATCCAGAGCACGGCCTCTGTCCTTCTTTGCCCACATTTCAGGTTGCTCGCTCGAGTTACTGACTTTAAAACAGTAAACTAGTCCTGAGGATGTGCCTGGAGGCCCCTGTGAAGATGGGAAGAAGTGGACAAAGTTCAAAGCTCTGACCCAAACTCACAACGTGTGGGCTGTGTCCCAGCATCCCCCGCAGCCCCTGGTGGCGTGGAACTATCTTCCATGGCTCCCCAGCGGGGGTTCCCGGCCTGGTAGACCACAGGCTGCCCCTCCAGGCAGCCGTGTGCGTGCGGAGGGCCAGATGGACGTGGAGTGGACGGCCCTCTGTCGCCGCTGGCCGTCTGCCAGCACCGGACATGCGCTCCTGGCCGAGGGACTGTCACCGTCCTGCCTGCATGACGGCTGGCCACCCCAGAGCCCTCCCGGGCAAGATGCAATCCTGCCACGTTGTCATGGTTACTCAGCCGTTTCCCCAGGGCCCTGACATCCGCGTCTCCCAGGGGCAGCGCTCTACCTCATGCATATGCATGTGCTCCACAGGGGCCTCGCCACATCTGAGCATCTTACAAGATTTACAAATTTAGAAGAAAATGGAGGGAGAAGGAGGGAAAGGTGACACAGAGAATGAAAGGGACGATGACAGGAGGCCACGTTGTTAAATGCACGAACGCAGGCCCCCGCTGGCCGGCCGGGGAGCCGGGAAGGGTTAATGCCGCCTGGGCCTCCCGCTGTAAATCGCCCATCTGCGCGGCCACACCGGGCTCCGCTCACCTGTCAGCTCCGGCCTTTTCAGATGCTTTCAGGCAGGATTTTATTTTACTCCCCAACGACCTGATGAAATACGGTGGGGACACCAGCAGCCGCATCAGACGAGGAAACTGAGGCCGAGAGCAGGGCTCCTTGGAGAAATCGCTCAGCCAGGGGGCTGGAGCTGCAGGCCGATTCGCTGAACTCCCAGCTCAGGCTCCTTTCATTTCCACGGTTCCAGCTCTGAGGATCTGACGGCTTCAGAAGACAGAGACTCTTTAAAAAAATTGATTTCAGAGAGAGAGAGAGAGAGAGAGAGAGAGAGAGATCAATGATGAGAGAGAATCTTTGATTGGCTGCCTCCGGCACGCCCCCCACTGGGGATCGCACCCACACCCGGTCATGTGTGCTGACCGGGAATCGAACCGGGACCTCCTGGTTGCTGGGTGGCCGGCGGAAGACGGAGGCTTTTTAGGGGCAGCAGTAAGTAACCACCTTCTCCATGGGAGTAAAAATTATTTTCGTTGCTACTTCATAACTGTAATGTTGCTACTGTTATGAATCGTAATGTAAATATCTGATATGCAGGATGGTCTTAGGCGACCCCTGTGAAAGGGTCGATCGACCGCCAAAGGGGTCGCGACCTCCAGGTTGAGAACCGCTGATGCTCCTTCTGGAAAGTGCCAGGGGGTGGCCCCCGCTCCTTCCCCGGGTTGTTTGGCTCAATCCAGAGGGAGCCCGACCCGCTGCTGCCCCGGGTGGGAGAGCAAAGCGCTAGTTACTCGTTTCTAGAACCTGCTTTTGTGGCGAGGGCTGTCTGAGCACCTGGAGCCACGTGGACACCATGGCGACGGGTGACCTGTGACCTCTGCTCTTCCCTCTGTGGCTGAGATTTCCTCTGACACAGCCTGCCCACCACCCCGCGTGCCCACCAGCGTGGCTCCAGATGGGAGGAAACAGCAGCAGCCCCCGCAGCCCCCCAAGTCACACGCACACACACTCACACGCACGCACACACACACACACACACACATCATTGCCACGCGCCAGCCCGCCCGACCCCGCGAGCGCAGACGGTGAGCGGATCCCTTGCAGCGGAGGCAGCTCTGGCTCAGGCCACGGGGTGCATGGCCCTCCTTTGGTGACCGGTCATTGCCTCCGAATGGAACCAGCACCCATAGGTGGCCGGGCTCCCTCGGCCTCCCCCTCCTTCCTCAGGGACGCGGCTGCCTCACCTCTGCCCGCGCACCTGGCCACGCACAACCCCAGGCCATCCCTGGCCCCCCTGGCGCGGGACTGTCCAGTCTCCACTGACACGGTCTCCTGGGCCCCGTCTCCTCCCTGGAGGAGAGCCGGGCGGGGATGTGCCGCAGGTAAGAGCTCTTGGGAACGGGAGCGCCTGAGGCCAGGAGTGAGAGCTGTGAACTGTCCTCAGTTTTAATGAATGGAGGTAATTAGCGGGCTGAGCGGTGACAGCCTGTGACATAGGAAAGACGGGCTGACAGGGAGGGAGCTGCTCTCCATGGCGCTCACCTCCACTCCATCAGCGCTGGCTTCTCCGGCCTTTGGCGTTTCAGGTATATTGTAAAATGAACTCCTGACATCCGCACATCTAGGCTTTCCTTGTTCCCCTGTGAACTGGAAAGGAAACCTTTCACGCGTGTCTCCTGTTTCCCCGACCTGCACACATGCTCTGATGTCCCTGGATTCCGGAGAGCTGCGTGTGTTTTGAATGTCAATTGCACATCACAGGTTCTAGAGCAGCGGTTCTCAACCTTCCTAATGCTGCGACCATTTAATACAGCTCCTCATGTTGTGGTGACCCCCAATTTCATCGTTACATATTGAACATAATTAAGGCATAGTGATTAATCACAAAAACAATATGTAATTATATATGTGTTTTCCGATGGTCTTAGGCGACCCCTGTGAAAGGGTCGTTCCACCCCCAAAGGGGTCGCGACCCACAGGTTGAGAACTGCTGTTCTAGAGCAGTGATGGCGAACCTATGACACGTGTGTCAGAAGTGACACGCGAACTCATTTTTTTGGTTGATTTTTCTTTGTTAAATGGCATTTAAATATATAAAGTAAATATCAAAAATATAAGTCTTTGTTTTACTGTGGTTGCAAAGATCAAAAAATTTCTATATGTGACACGGCACCAGAGTTAAGTTAGGGTTTTTCAAAATGCTGACAAGCTGAGCTCAAAAGGTTCGCCATCACTGTTCTAGAGGAATGTAACATGGAAATGGTGAGCAAAGCAAGTAGGAGGGGGAGGAGCATTCGCTTCTTGGGGTCAGAGATCTTGTCTGTCTTGCTCATGACTTCACCCCAGTGAAAATCGGGCTCAACACGATTGTGGGATGAGAGAATGAATAGGCGAGAGACCAGGAGCATGTTCAATGGCGTCAATCCGGTAGATACGTCCGTGCCCCAATCCCTCGGACCGTGACGATGAGCTTTTTGGGGAACAGTGACTTTGAAAATGGAATTGGCTTTGAATCTTGAGGGGAGGTCACCCTGGATGATCTGAGTGGACCGCAAATCGATGACCAGCGTCCTTGTGAGAGATGCCCGGGAGGTGCGACAGGCAGGAGAGGAAGAGGGAATGTGGCCATGGAGGCAGCGATGGGAGCGATGCAGGCACACGCCGAGGTGTCTGGAGGCGATTGGAGCTGGAGCTGCGAGGACCAAGTCCTCAGGCGCCTCTGGAAGGAGCAGGGCCCTGCTGACACCCCTATCTCCTCCTTCCAGTCCCAGCTCTGTGAGGGTGCATCTGCAGCTCTGAGCCACCGGTCTGCGGGGGTTGTGGGGCAGCCACCGGCCTGGGTGGTTGTGGGGCAGCCACTGGCCTGGGGGGGTGTGCGGTTGTGTGGCAGCCACTGGCCTGGGAGGGGGTTGTAGGGCAGCCACTGGCCTGGGTGGTTGTGGGGCAGCCACCGGCCTGGGGGGGGGGGCGGTTGTGGGGCAGCCACGGGAGCCTAAGGGGGCGTTAGGCGAGTGGCGTGGCTTCTGCAGAAAGTGCCCTGGCAGCACCCACCGCCTCTCGCAGACCTAAGTGGGCTGGGCTCTAGACATTCCCTTTTGCTTCTGCGCCTTCTCCGGGTGCAGCACAGGGTGAGGCTGCGGGCTGGAGCGTCATGAGGAAGCAGCTGTGGGCGCTGTGCGGCGCACCCGCCCTGTCTGTGGGTGTGGGAGTGGCTCTCCAGGCGGGGCTGCCGCACGTGGAACAGGCCTGGGTCTTGCAGGAATGCCACTCAGCTCGTTCTGACCCGGGAGAAATGGGGGTCCGGGAGGGCCCGCCCTGTGTAAGGTGGACCTCCAAGGTCACCTTCACAGCCAGAGAAGGAGGATGGATGGCAGAGGGAGGAGCGCCCGCTCCTTGCAGGTTCCCCGAAAGGAGACGTGGGGGGCGAGGGGGGAGCTCGCGCTGGGAGGGAGACGCGCATTTCTGATGAGGGCTCTCAGTCCTTTAAATGTCACCCAGGCCCGATGCTGCCACTCGGCCAGCCCTTCCCCTGGTTGGTAATGCCTGTGGCAGAACGACAAAGGCCAACAGACAGACACGCATTTGCCTTTCGCCTGGCCCAGCCGAGAGGCGAGCGAGTTGGTGATGACCGGTTTTGCCAAAACCCCGGCCGGTGTGGAGGAGGGTGGGCCCGGCATCGGTCCCGGGAGGGGCCGTGAGGGCTGTGTTCCGCTGGGGCCTTCGCCCACAGTTAAGTGCAAACACCTGCTGAAGCCCTGGTAATTAGTAGGTAATTAGTAGTTAATGTTCTTCGAATTTAAAAAGAAAGCTTACATAAGTAATTACTTACTATTTCTTATAATGGGCTGCTTTTCTTGAGATTTCATATCCCCCAGAACATTTGCCAAGTTCCTAGGTTCCTCCACACACTAAATTGTTTATTAATTACACACGTATATTGCTTTCAGGAAAAAGAATACATTAAATGCGGGAAACAGGCATGAGCTGTCCTTGGCGTTACAGCCGAGAGCTCATTCCAGATGACGGAGTGGGGGGCCGGCAGCGTCTCTGGAAGGTGGCCTTGATTAAAAAAAGGGGGGATGTGACTGGGAAGGAAGAGATGGAGAGCGAATGTTCAGGGCCATTTAATAAAACCCTATGTGTTAAACACATTTCACGGGAGGGTCTTGCGTGCCAGCAGACACACATCCACGCCATGGCTTGTCAGGAGGGCTGCCAGGCTCCATTCGTAGGGTGCGCTCTGCCGACAGAGCTCAGCGCTCCCCCCAATCTCAGGGTGGCCAAGACGGGGGACGCGGGGCACATTAATTAGGGAGCCCTGGCCGTGTTGTCAGAGGCTGCCGCTTTAGAGATTTTAAAGCGGATTTCCAGCCCCCGACCCCGGAGACTCCCCACGCCAACGGGAAATGGGCCCTCGTTCGCTTGCTTTGTTGAGAGACCAGCGCTGGGACATGAGCTCTGAAACCTGCTCCCCACCCTGAGTCACCACAGACCGTGAGCGCAGCCGTCTTCCCCTTCAGCCTTCTTTCCCGGCTACAACTCAGTCAGCATTGCTCGGTATCGGTGTCAGATGCAAGCACAGTGGCTGCCAATCATCTACTTTACAGAGTGGTCCCCCCAACACTCCAAGCACCCGCCTGGCCCCGCACATAGGTACTCCTGCAATGTCATTGGCTGCATTCCCTGGGCTGTCCTCTACGTCCCCATGGCTATTCTGTAACTACCAACCTGCACGTCTCAATCCCTTCACCTTTTCCACCCAGTCCCCAACCCCGCCCCCCCCTCTGTTACCATCAGTCTGTTCTCTGTCTCTGAGTCTGTCTCTATGTTGTTTGTTTGTTTTGATCTTTAGAGGCCACACACGAGTGAAATCACCTGGCATCTGTCTTTGTCTGACTTATTTCCCTGAGCACACTGCCCTCGAGGTCCGTCCACGTGGTCGCAAAGGCGAGACGTCCTTCTCCGTGTGGCTGAGCCACAGTCTCGGGCATGGAGCACCGCACCTGCTTCCCCCTCTCATCTCCTGGGGGCCCCTGGGCCGCTCTCAGACCTTGGCGCTTGGAAAGAGCGCCGCGATGGACATGGGGGTGCACGTCATCTTTGGAATGAGTGTTCGGGTTTCTTAGGGTGTGACGTCGGTTTTCTTATCTTCAAAATGGGCCTAACAGGTGTTTATCTTTCCTCCTACCATGCTCTGCCACCACACACACACGTGCCTGATAGGAATGTCAGCATGTGCCACCTTTTCACACCGCAGTGGGAGAAAAAGTCTAAAAACCGTGAATCTATTTGCCACAGCCATAACTAATAATATGCATGTGTAAGAATAATAACTCAGTGATAAATTCAGATGCTTCAGTTACTGTTTATTCCATGGCGTGGCTTTCTTACTTTTCAGCGACTCACTGGCTGTCTCTATAGGATTCCAAGTTAAAGAATCTTTTGAGAAATTATTAAAGCAAGAAATTTGAATTGAATGGAGGCAACTGAACATTGAAATCAAGATTCTGGGGCCCAGAGAAGTCAGACTAGGAGCCCCGGCCCACGTGACGCGCAGGCAGGCCTTTTCCTGCTCAGGGACTGCTGGTCACTGTTGCTCAGGGGGCAGCGGGCGAGAAGGAGGGCCTGGGAGGAACTTAGGGAAAACAGACTTTGAGGCGGCAGACATGTTAAAACTGTTCGTTCTCCGAACATTTGGGAAGCTAATTCTAGATCAAAGAGAACCTTCCTTTTTAAACACTATCGGAGGAGACACATTTTAACCTTGCTCTTTGTGGAAGAAAGTATTCTTCAAAAACCTGATTGGCAAACTTAATAGACTACTCATTGTACCCACTTATCTTGGGTGTCTTCAGTAGACACAGAGAGCCCTTGGAACCTTCAGGAGCCTTTTTCTCCTGCTCTTCCCTCCTTTTTCCTCCAGGAAAAAGCACATTCCTTCTCTAGCCCTTCTCACACATCTTGTTTTCCATTTCCTTTGGTCGGTATAGGTGTGTCTGTGGCGGTGCTGTTTTTATCACTGTACTCTGTGTTCCATCTCTTAGCACCCTTTGTATTATTTATTTGTTGTTTATTGTCTGTCTCACTCCCACTAGAGGGTAAATTCCACCAAGACAGAGAAATATATACCCAGCACCTAATGCAGAGTCTGGCACGTAGTAGGGCTATAATAAATGTTAGTTAAAAAGCAGAAGGAATGAGATAGGATTTAAGAGTGCGGCTCAACATTGGCTACACCAAAGGTATTTCAGGGATCTCATCTTCAGTGTTTGCTTTTAAACCGACAATGGACACTCAGGGTGAGGCTGTCGGTCACCATGGCTCTCAGGTCTCCCGCCATCTCCGAGCATCGCGAGTCACTCCCATGTCCCCCAAGCTACCGGTGGCTTTCACCAACACTGCACTTGGCTCAGCCGGCTCCGTTATGTTGTGGCCCGCGATTGTCCGTGTGCCCTCGACACTTACTCATACCCTGGGTGCTGGCTGCCCCCCGCCCAACTTGCTGCCCCTTGTACATTTACTGTTTACTGCGCCTTTCACGGTTGACTCCTCTGGAATCTCAGTTTCCAAAACATATCCTCCTAATTTACTGATGAGTCAGAAAAATGAATCAGAATCAAAAGCCATTATATATACATCGGTACATAAATAAACCTGTATCTATGGGTTATCACTGTGTCATTAAGTGGCTACCTCCCAGGCACAATAAATCAATCTTTGCCGCATACAGAGCTCGAATTGATGAGAAAAGCAATAGAGAAGTTGAGCATTAGTCAGTAATAAACAATTTGCAAAAGAGAAAATAGATTGGTTAGAAAATACATGGGCAAATGTTTGCTTTCATTGGTGATCAAATACATGCAAATTAAAAGGATGGGAGAGGTTTTTGATTATCAAATTAGCGAAGATGGAAAGGTTTTCTGATGTTTTACTTTTAGATGATTTTTTGGTTTATCTGTGCTCTTCATTCATTTTTCTTGTGTTGCTCTGTTTTTTTTAAATCAGTAAATTTCCCTTTCCACTTCTTGGTTTGTCTTTTTTTTTTTTTAATTAATTTTTAGGAGACTTATAAATCTTATATTTGGAATGTCTCTTTCCTAAATGTATCTGTCCTTAAAAAAACTTTCTTCTCTATTTTTTTTGATTCTTTAAACCTCTTTACATTTGATTTAAAAAAATTATTACTTTTTGAATTTTCTTCAAATTTGTAGTGATACACCCTAACCAGGATCTTTCCAGAAGGAGGGAGGTAAATGGCCAGAGCATAGAATTAGCTCGAGGCTCTTTCTAACCTGTGACCTACTCTGTTTTGAAGTCAGGCATGCTTTTTTCCTTTTCTGTGGTCGGTTTTTGGAATAGACTCCTCTAGAATTCTACCCTAGACAAGCGTTCTCAAGAGAGAGACAGGCAGCTGAATTTCGGTTTTTAAATGTCACAGGACAAAAGATTTGGCACATCCAGTTGAGCCAGAAGAGTCAGCAGCGGAGGCGGCAAATGCTTGGTGCCCGCTCCCTCAGCGGCCAGAACACAGGCCCGGGCAGGTGCACCCAGGAGCCACGTTTCACGCGCAGGAGGGGGACCAAGTACCCCCTGCTCTCCGACTCCCACTAAACTGTCGTGGCACAAACCCAAGTTTCCCAGAAGTCTCCAGGCCTCTGGTTCTTTGGGCTGGAGCGGTCTGTGGTTTTTCCAGCCGGAAGGGCCCGACACTCGGGGTGTAACAGGGACCCGAGCCGGTGACGCTGCAGCTGAGCTGTTTACTCGAAGCCGCCGGGAAGCCCCTGGACCGGCCAGGCCTCCTCTCCACCCGGTGCCTTGATCCAAACGCTGATGGGCTCGGCCCTGCACTGACGGGGACGATAGAGATACAATCGTGTCCAGATTCAGAGCAAACTGCTGCGTCACGTTCCGGATGAAATCTGCCCACGCGGTTCCTTTCTGTCCTTTTACGGAGAACAATGGTCTCTCTTTCCTGCCCGGCTCCCCCTGAGGTCGTCCGTGTACAGACCCTCCCTTCCAGCCGCAGTGGTGTCTGCGAACGCTATTCTCCCAGCGCCAGCCATTCTCCAGGCCACCAGCAGGCCAGCGCCGAACAAAGAGGCGCATTAAAAGGGTCTTGACAATTTCAGCTCCTGGAAACGCAGGGTCACACAGATCTGCCAGCGAAAGAAAACAAATCACTGGCGCAAGACATTTTATTTAGTTCCAACCAGCACCTCGCACATGGGACCGCATTCAAAGGCGTGAATGCAGCCTTTATGCAAAGCATGCGGCCTGCAGGCCAGGCGCCCAAAGAGATTGGCTTAAACCCTAAAGAAATCAGGCCGTGAGCGAAGAGGAATTTCAGTAAAATCCTCACACATTATTCATTAATATGGCCGTCAGTCATCCATGTATGTTTCGTACGCAGGGCGAGTCACAAAAGGAGTCAACACTTACAGGCAGAGACTACAAGTGTAAGGAAGGAGATAGGACAGGCACAGATAATATAGGGTGTCCCAAAATTCACGCAAGATTTGAATTTTGCGTGAGCATTAACAACAACAACAACAACAACAACAACAACAACAAATAAAAGCCTAATTTTACTTGGTTTATTGAATCAGATTCTAATATCTGTTGCCCTTTGATTTCAATCCCTTCAATTTGATCAGCATTACCAAGTACCAATGATGGCCCAGGAGCCGGGACAATGAAGACCAATGAAGACCACGGCTTTGTGTATGTGCCAGCAAAGCCGTGGAGGCCATTTACCCGATGTGCTATTCCATACATAACCCTATACTGTATACTTTATGAATCAATAAAAAATTTACACTTTTTAATTATAAACCTGTGTTTTCTATCAAAATTACTTCTTGCGTGAATTTTGGGACACCCTATATAAGCAAGAGAGGCAGGAACCACGGTGCCACAGGCCACAATGGTGTCAGCTCCCAGAGCTGGAGGCGGGATGCTGGCTGTTGGCAGAGAGAAGGGTTGCTGGAGGGTTGGAGGAAAGATTTTTGGTGTTGAAGCGAACAAGGTATGACTCTTTATGAAAACACCATTAAATATATGCGTGGGATGCCAGCTACACCTTACACTGAATTAGACTGAAAAGATCCCATAGGTTCTGAATGGATTCAGTGGTTCGGGAGGCAAGGCTAACAGATTCCTGTGTCTTAGACTCATTCATTCTTTCCTTCCTTTATTACTTGATTCATTCAACACAAAATACGGACAGTTGCTGTTTGTTGGAAATGATGTTAATGTTGGGGATGTGCAGAAAACTAAGTCAGGACCAGTTCTCAAGAAACTCATAGTGGAGAAGGCAGACAGAAGAGAAATGATCATAGTAGAATGTTGCAGAGTGACAGGAGGGAGGGCCAGCTTCTACCCGGAGGGTCAGGCAAGGCTGGGTCTTTTGGGGTGGGGTTTGTTAGCCAGATGAAGGGGAGGAAGAAGAAGGGATGGGGAGGTCATGGTTTTCTGCAAGAACAGTAGAAGTTCCCTGTGGCTGCCTGAGCCCAGGGTGTGAGAAAAAGCTAGAGAGGTGAGATAGCCACAGTCTCTGAAGGACTTTGAGAGAGATGTGGCCTTGGGAGTGTAAGCAATGGGGATGCTCACGAGGTCTTAAAGGGGAAGGACGTGAGCAGACCTGTGCCTTCCAGAGATAACCCAAGCAACTGAGAGATAGCTCAGTGGGCATACACGGCTGACTGACCGCTGTGTTAGTGAGGAATCTTAGTTACTTTTTTTGGAATGCCTTCCCCCGCCCCGCATCTGATTTCTTCAGCGTCCAGTCTAGTTTCTTTCATCTGCTGCCTCACAGGCCCAGTGGACTTGCGTTCCGGCTGCACGGATGCTTTGGGGGCCATCGTGGTGCTGGGCGCAGCCCCGATTAGCGTGGCGTCTTCCCACGTGATCTGCTTTCTCCCTGTTTGGTTGACTTGTGACTGCTGCTCCCCTGAAACGCACCTGTGACCGAGAGCCATGAGAAGGCAGGGCCTGGGGACCCCCCACCCTTCCCTCGTGCTGTGTCCCAGGAGCCGAGCCTGCTCTGTGGGTCTCCTGACAGGGGTGCCCCGCCTTCCTTTCCCAGAGCCTCCATGGGGAGAAGGAGATGCTGTGTTTGTAAATGGCCTGTGGTGGCTGTCGTATGTTCTGCAGAAAGACGTAGGGAATTTGGTGATACATGTAAGGGACTGCCGGGAGCCGGTCCATCCTTGCTGTTTCAAGGGACCTGGCATATATGGCATACGGTTCTTAATATGTTTGCTCACCTTCTTGGCGCTGTGTTTTAACCAAGGTCACCTCTCCGAGAAAGGTTGAATCCCCAGGTAGGGATTTTCCCCTGAAGTTAGGGAGGGAATAAAACCCCTCAACTAAGTGCCAGGTGGGTAATTAATCACTTTAACTACGAACAATCATGCTTAAGCTACATAATCTTTACTCCCTGGAATGGAGATAAGAAACGCCCTAACCTTTGTAATAGAGATTGATAGGATTGAATCAACTGGTATAAATACAGTTGTAACAAGACAGAAAGAGACAGAGCTTAGGACAGAATTCAGAAGACAGAACCTACGCGGAACCTGGAGATGGAGGAGCTTCGATGGAGAGAACATGGCAAGGGATCCTGGACTGAACCTGACTGCGGAGATTGGCAGGAGAGCCTGACTAGAACCTGGTGACTGAACCTGGCTGGAGAACCTGTACAGAACCTGGCTGGAGATCCTAAGCAGAACCTCTCTGGAGATCGAGACCAGATCCTGGCTGGAGATCCTGGCTAGGCTGCTGATCAACTGAACACTGTCTCCGTGTCCTTCCTTCTTCGCCAACTCCGTCTACGCCTTTGGGAACCCCTGGACTTGCTGGGGCTGGACCCCAGCATCATTTGCTGGGAGCCGGTCCATCCTTGCTGTTTCAAGGGACCTGGCATATATGGCATACGGTTCTTGATGTGTTTGCTCACCTTCTTGGCACTATGTGTTTTAACCAAGGTCACCTCTCCGAGAAAGGTTGAATCCCCAGGTAGGGATTTTCCCCTGAAGTTAGGGAGGGAATAAAGCCCCTCAACTAAGTGCCGGGCGGGTAATTGATCACTTTAACTATGAACAATCATGCTTAAGCTACATAATCTTTACTCCCTGGAATGGAGATAAGAAATGCCCTAACCTTTGGAATAGAGATTGATAGGATTGAATCAACTGGTATAAATACAGATGTAACAAGACAGCAGCACACACAACTTAGGACACAGAACTCAGGAGACAGAACTTAGAAGAGAGCCAAGAAGACAGAACCTACAGACAGAAGAACTTCGCTGGAGAGAACATGGCAAAAGATCCTGGACTGAACCTGACTACAGAAATTGGCAAGAGAACCTGACTAGAACCTGGTGACTGAACCTGACTGGAGAACCTGAACCGAACCTGGCTGGAGATCTCAGACAGAACCTGGCTGGAGAACCTAGCGAGGGAACATGGCTACAGAACCTGGCTGGAGATCCTAAGCAGAACCTCTCTGGAGATCGAGACCAGAACTTGGCTGGAGATCCTGGCTAGGCTGCTGATCAACTGAACGCAGTCTCTGTGTCATTCCTTCTTCGCCGACTCCGTCCACACCTTTGGGGACCCCTGGACCTGCTGGGGTTGGACCCCGGCAAGGGACACTCATGGTTGTTTCTCTAGTCACTGAGTAATAAAAATTGCGAAATACTAAAAATAAACCCCACTAATGTAGTGCTTTCTACATGTCAACTTTTTTTCTACATTGTTATGTATGTACTAGAGGCCCGGTGCATGAATTCGTGTATGGGTGGGGTCTGGCTGGCCCACCCTGATTGGGGCCGTTCAGGGCTGGGCTGGCTGGGAGGAGGGGTCCGTGGGAGGTTGGCTGGCTGGCCCTGCCCCCGATCAGGCCGGTTGGCCTGCCGCAGTGTGCGTCATCGTGAACAACTGGTCATTCAGGTTGTTCTGATGGTTCCAGTTGTTCCGGTCGCTTGGCTTTTATATATATAGATATTACTCCATCTAAACTGTAACACTGTGAGATTGGTAGTACTGTAATGAAGAAACTGAGGCACCAAGAGGTTTAAGTTATGCTGTGTCTAAGGCCGTGGTAGGAGTCAAGCCCAGACAGTTTGGGTTGCAAGGCTGTGCCCTTAATCGCTCGCCTCTACTCTAAACACCATCCTTCCACTTCCTGTTAGAAATACGTGTCACCACTGCAGCCCCTTTACAACCTGATCACAACCAGATCACGTACGTCCCCTGAACAGTCTATTGCAGCGGCGAACAGCCCAATTTAGTGTGCACATTCCCCCCTGAGGGAAGCAGTTACCTGCTTTCCCCAAACCCCAGGACTCCATCGCGCTGCTTTCGGATCCCTGGAGCCGTTAGGAGCTAGTCTGACCCTCTCTCACTGTGACAGGCCTTCCAGTGGTGGAAGCAGCTGCCCGGTTGCAAGCTCATGTCACCATTTATCCCCTTGCCCCGCGGGGCCTCCCTTCTCCTCCGGATGGCCAGCTGTTTCCCTGAACCGCTCTGAGAACATCCTTGCGGGAATGGAACATAATTTCCCAAGTGCAGCCCGGCCAGAGGAGAGGACAGCGAAGACCATCGTGTTCTGGTTCGGGGCGCCTTTCTTCTTTTGATGGAATCGGAGACCAGGGGGCATGCCTGGGTGTGTTCCTCGGCTGGAGTCCATACCACAAGGTGAGATGCTAACAAGGGGAGTGAGGGATGAGGGCCGTTAGATGCGGGACACAAGGGGGATAGAAAGCTCCTGATGGAGATTTAGGTCTCATGGAGACTCGCCCGGGGCGCCCTGAGTGTTCCGAGAAAGGGAGTGACACTGTTGAGGCCACTCTGGGTTTCTCAGGCGAGTTCACTTCCCTTACCTCCTCAACACCCCCGCGCTGAGCGAGGAGGAGGCCGGGAGCATCTGGTGGGCCTGTAAAAGGTTTGGGGTTTTTTGCTAATAGATGTGTTGTATCCTCGCTTTGAGAGGGTAATAAAGGGATGGTAATGAGACGGTCCGGGAAGGTGTGCAGGCCTCGGCGCTCAGGTATTGGGCTGAGGTAGGCGTCTCGTAGTGCACTCGGTTGCTGAATTTGCTGTGTGGTTTGGGTAGGTCAATTTGCCTTCCCCATCTCCCCCATCACACTCACTGGTTTGTAAAGTACTCTCTACCCCTTAAATAAAAGATGTTATAAATCACTTACAGACCTATTTGCTGAATATTTTTAAACTTAAAAAGGAGAAGGCAAAACTCAGGATTCACGAACTTCGGAAGAAAAAGGAATCCACCATTTCACATAGAATCACACCCTAGGCTTTTCAGCAGATAGATAATATGGAGAGTGATATTAAACGAGAAAGGGGAGGAGGAGAGAATAATGACGATAGCGATGATGATGTTGGTAATGACAAATGCTTATTGAACCAGATAACGAGGTGCCAAACACTCTGATTAAACATTTTCTCATTTAATCCTCCCAACAACTGTACAAGCAAGGTACTCTGTCCCCTACTTCATGATGAGGAAACCGAGGCTCACAGAGCTGAAGGCCTTGCCCAAGGCACTAGGATTAGAAGCAATGAAGCCGAAGTATAAACCCAAAGCCCTAAGATCCTAATGATTAAGCTTTTAAAAACTCTGCCACCCTTTTCTACATTTCTGATCCTGTTGACAATTCCGAGTCCCAGGTTCCTCTCCTAGAAATTCTAATTCCTTGGTCTGCGTGTGGCCTAGAAATATGTCCTTTTAAGAAGTCCGCCAGGTTATAGTTACAATAAGACAAGTCGGGTTGTCATACTGTACAGCAGGGGTTGGCAAAGGTTTTCTTTAGGCATTAAACAGCAATGTTTTAGACTTTGTGAGCACTGTGGTTTCTGTACAGCTATTTTGCCATCGTGGTACAAAAGCAGTCCTCGGCAGTAAACAAACGAATGCATGTGGCTATGTTCTGTTAAGGCTTTATTTACAAAAACAGTCAGCAAGTTGGATTTAGCCTGTGGGCTATCGTTTGCCGTCCCCTGCTGCATATCTTAATTTTCTCTATAGGAATCGTTTGTAAATTCCTTCAGACCCTATGAATACATCCCGGGGGTGGACGCTTGTGTAAGGTTCTATTCAGACCTCATTGGAATCTTGAGGCACAATGGTAGTCCATTTTCCCTTGTTTGTCCCGGGAGCTTGCCCTTGTGGGGTCTGTAGAGGCACGTTCTGGCCCATAGGACTGACTTCCTCCTCTGGGTAGCCAGGCTCTCACACAGTCATGCCCTCTGTAATTCCCAGGATGTCGTTTCATCAGTCTGCCATGGTGCCTCGCACATAATTAGGGCTTAATAGATATTTACTACATTGAATATAGTGTATGTACTAAATTGCACATGCTAAATGCTTATTAAAGGAGTATTCTGTGCTGGGCACACGGGGGATGGAGTCCTCAGGTAGGGAGTTGGAAATGCACGTGTGGCCTTGAGCAAGACGGTGAGATGCAGATTGGCCATCACCGCAGGGAAACACGGTGCTCAGAAGAGAAGAGGACAGGGGGGAGGACTTGGGGAGAGGCAGGTCAAGACCAGTCAGGGCGGGAGTCTGAGACAGAGAGGCCAGAAGGGAGGGGAATCCCGACTGAGTAACGGAGACTACTCAGGAGGGGGTTCCAGAAAAGCAGGGAGTTCGATAGTGTCGCCTCCGAGGAAGTCTGTTAGAGTGAGCACCGCCATTGGAAAGGAGGACACTCGCTCATCTGTGAGAAGTTTCTTTAGAAAAACATGCGCACAAGCCAGGCTCCTCATTATGGGAGGAACAGAGCGGAGACGTTGAAAGCAGGTGGGCGAAGATGAGAGGATTCTTGGTGATATTGGCGCTCAGGGTGTGGAGAGGGGGTTGAGGGGGGAGGGACGAAGGGAGGGCAAGGGGAACAAGGCGATCCGTGTGCCATGGCTCTTTCCGGAGGGAGGGAAGTCTCCTGGAGAGGAGGAGGAGGGAGGGGGAGAGCATACCATCGGGAGACGCGCTCCATTTCCAGAGGGAAGCATCTGTTAGATACTGTTAGATACTGAGTCAGAGCAGGGACCAGGACGCTGGCCACTGTGAAATGTGATTGCTTGGATCTGGGCCAGGAAATCTCCTACGTCACCAGGGTCCCACCCCCTGAGTGTCTCACCAGATAACCTGTCCCTTCCTAACGCCTCTAAATTAAAAGCTAAAAGAAAAGAAAAGGAAAAGCAGCAGCAGCAGCAAAAACAGACAACTCCCATCTCCAAAAAACCTCCAATTACTTCACCAGGAAGTTGTTTTCTTCAAAAATAACTGGGGTGGGCACGGCCAGGAGGAAGAGGTCAGGGGGAAATTGGGGGACATATGATACTGTCAACAATAAAAAGACATGTATTTCCTAGGGAGACAGGGTGGGCAAAGGGGGTTTACAGTTGTGAGGACACGAAACCCAGAGTTTACTCTTGTATTGTTATTTATTAATTATTATATTATTTTCCATACAAACAGCTGTAAACCTACTCTTGCCCCACCCTGTATGTTTTGTTATCTCCCTCTCTCTCTCTCTCTCTCTCTCTCCATATAACACTCTTTTGTATAAGAACCTCACTGCTTGAAGGGGAACCCAAGAAATTGGAAGCATGCCAACACAAGCAAGCACGCAGAGTAAAGCTTCGCCTCATGTGTCTTGCGTAGTGAGGTCAGGATGAAGGTCATTTGTAGGCGGGCTAAACCTTGGAAGATTCTGAGGGAGCCAATGGGATGCCAAATTGTAGCAGCTGCTAGAGCCAGGAGGTCGTCAGAGACACTTTATACTGATGAGTAACTGGACCGTGTATATTCCATTTATTATCTATCTATCTATCTATCTATCTATCTATCTATCTATCTATCTATCTATCCATCTATCCATCCATCCATCATTTACCTTTCCTCTATCAATAATTCATTGACCTGCCCACTATATATGTATGTAGTGGGGACTGTAGGCAGCAGTCAACACTCACAGTAATGGGTGAGAATGGGTTGGCCAAGCGTGACCAAGGGACCAGGTAGAGAGAATGGGGTTCAGAAAGCAGGGTGCTGAGGCATGGTGGCGGCTCCCACGCCAGCTTGCAGGTGCACACATGCATTCATTTCCGAGGGGAGCTGCGGACATGCCGCCCCAGTTTTAAGCAGTCACCACACCAGGGGCCAAAGTGGTCTGCCAAGGCCCGTTAAGACGAGACACAGCCACCGCAGCCCAGCAAAGGGCTGCCTTCACAGCGCCCACACCTGGCTTCTTGAGGTCTCTGACGAAGATTTTACCTGCCCCAGGAATAGAAATGGAATCCTACACCTTTTGTCAAAATCAGAAGCAGAAGCTTAATCCTAAAGAGCTGTGTTTTGTTTAGCCTGGCAGCTTCAGTCTCCTCCCTCCCCTCCTTGTCCTCCTGGTAACAGATTTCTGTCACCATTTTGCACTAAATCAGGTAGATACTCATGCTCCCCACCTCTGTCATTAGTCCTCTTATGAGCATTATTTCTTAACCTTAAATCAACCCCTGCTTTAGCCAACTAACAGCATCCATTGTGGGAGAGAAGGAGCAGAAGACATTGTTTTACTCTGGAAGCTCCAGCCATCCAGCGCCTGATGGACAGACCCCTGATAACACACATTACAAAGACATGCACATGCGAAACGAAAATTAAACAGGTGGAAAATCAATACCGCTGCAAGAAAGGGGCTCATTCAATCAGCATGCAAGAGTTTGCTTGTGTGCAGAGGGAGCGAGGAACTGCGAGACATGGGACCTCCACTGGCCTCGCAGGCAGGGGCCTCTGCAGAGAGGGAGCCTTGCACAGAATTCTGGGAAAGGCAGGGCCATGAGCCTTGCAGCCAGTTGGCTGGTGTGTGTGTGTGTCTGTGTGTGCGTGTGTCTGTATGTGTGTCTGTGTGTGTGTGTGAGTGTGTGTGTCTGTGTGTGTGTGTAGGGAAAGGGGCATGCAAAGGGGAGGTTTTGGCCAGGGTCAGTTTAGAAATGTGCAATAGAGATTTCAGATCTAGTAGCTATTAAAATTTTTCAGACGGGTTGTAATTTATTTAAGCTAAGTTATTTGCATAGACAATCAACTAAATATGTATATACAAGTCTTGGGTAAACATATTTAATTTGCTCTCATGATCTTTCAAACTCGTCCTTTCATTCCTTACGAGTTGCCCTTGTTTCCCCACCCTCTCTGCAGCCTCGCCTTCTGCATTTAAGTAAGCATTTCATGCTTCCCTCGTCCCCACAGGGCTGGGAGGATTTTGCGGAGTTGTCACGTAGTCCCTTGTTGCAGCTGAGGGTTGTCTACCCTGGTGGCCTGCATCCACCGTCTCTCTCCTGAGATTTCAGCGGGGGAATGAAATGTGTCCATAGAGGGCTCTGTGTGGGTAAGAGTTGGCTGGTCCACTCCACGCCCCTCACTGGCCAGCCTGGCTCCTGGGCGGAGCAGGCTCTCCTGGCCAGTTCTCCGTGCCTGTCCTGATGGTGCAGAGCAGGAAACAATGAGGACTTAATGCTCCTGAGCAGATCGTAGGTTCATCCCACGTATGGACGCAGAGGGGCCGGGTCTCTTTTGAGAGTCTGGAGGTGAATGTGCACATTGTCCACTGAAATATAAACTTTGACTCTATCGCAACACTGGCTGTCTCCTAAGTTGTTATTATGGGTCCTGCAATTTCTTCAGCATTGCATAGAGCCGTAGCTGTTTGATTCCCATTGACTTCCAGCCATTGTACATTCACATAATGGAAGCAGATTGGCCACATGAATAAAACATCCATAAGGTGTATGTATAGGTACCATTTAAGAAAAAAAATAGAGAAGGTACAGCATCCTTATATGGATAAAAACCAGAGAAGCAAGGGGCCCCATTTTCTGGTTAACAAAAGCTTCTCCACTCAGGGAGCGTCTCAGATCATCCCCCCATCACATTCAGGCGGCGACACGGTCCCACGGGCCCAGGAGAGCAAAGCCGCCCGTGCGGGGTGAGCTGCCGGCTGGTATTTTTCCTGCAGTACGTTTTCACTTTTGCTCTTGGAAACGGATTTTAGGGAAGAACATGGCTGCAGGGGCCTCGGGACCCACCCTCTCCACCCCCCTGGAGTCGGAGTGAAAGGCCGCCGCCCAGCTGGCCTTCCTCCATCCCTACCCGCCTCAGCTCCCCCTGGAACGAATGCGGCTCCAGCAGGGCCGGGCTGCCAGTTGTCCAAAGACAAATCACTGGTTTTAGGAAAAAACCCCTTTTAGTGATTCACAGTTGAATCTGGCTTTAGACTCAGCTCCGCCAGCAAACGGAACAATGGGCTGCTGAGAGGGTGGCCTGGAGCTGCCAAAGGCGCGTGCGGGAAGCGCGGTCCACAGGCCTCGGGCTCTGGGCGCTGGGCACTGGGCCTGCGGACAGCGACAACAGGTGACCCTGTGGGTGACGTGTGGGCGTGGTGATGCTCAATTTCTGCTGCTCTGGCTTTGGGAGACCTAGGTCTCCTTTCTGCCTCCATGTGCTTTCAGAGTCTGTGGAATTCTACTTCTAGCAATTTCCTTGCCAGGTGTATTCACCACCGGCACAGAAATGCATATAAAAATATTCACTGAGAGGTATTTACAAAAGCAGAAATGGGAGACAGCCCAGTGTTCCTCTTTGGAGGACTAGTTAAACAGATTATGCAGCTATACCCTCCCGTTTCCACACAAACGCCACGCAGCTGTCAAAAATCATGAGGTTTGTGTTGACTTGAAAAGATACTCATAATATGTTAAATAGAAAAATTAAATCAGTATGTTTATGGTATGATATAACTCATGTAAAGACAAAAAATAGCCCTGGCTGGTGTTGCTCAATGGATAGAGTGTTGGCCTGCACCCTGAAGGGTTGTGGGTTCAATTCCCAGTCAAGTGCATGTCCCTGGGTTGTAGGTTTGATTCCCAGTTCTTGGTCCGGGTGCATGTGGGAGGCAACACTTCCACTCCCTCTAAACGTCAATGGAAAATATGCTCAGGTGAAGATTAACAAAAAGAAAGAAAAAGAAAAAATAGGGATGTATGTTTGAATATGCATAGACCCCATGCATAGACCTCTGAAGTATGGTACTAATGAACAAGAATTTTCACTTTTCTAATACTGTAATATCTACACTAATAAAAGAGAAACATGCAAATTGGTGTCACTCCTCTATGCCCACCAGCCAATCAGGATGAGTATGCAAATCAACCCAACAAAGATGGTGGTTAATTTGCATATGCAGGCGTGGAGCGAAGACTGAAGTCTACTGAAGACTGAAGAGGCTTGGCTTCTCCACTGCGGCTGGACCAAAGGCCTGGGTCCTGGGTGCTGGAGGAAAACCGGTGCTGGCAGCCAGGGGAAGGAAGGCCTATTGCGTGAATCTTCGTGCAGCAGGCCTCTAGTATAATATATAATTTTGTATTAAAAAAAAAATCATGATTTTGTCCCTTTGCCTCTCCAAAATATCACCCTGTAGAAACAAATAAAAAGTCAACAAAAAACAACGAAAAACAGTTTAGCTTATAAGCTACTGAAGAGCAGGGAAGCTGTACTATCTGCTCAACAATTTAATTCAGCAGTGTTTTGGATGAACACTACTCTCATGCTGAGGATTTTGCAAAACAGAAAAAATAAGCCACCACAGGAGCTTCTTGCTCAGTAGCTGCCCATTTCTCCCATCAATGCTAATATAACCAGGAACGATGACAGGAGAGTTCACTGAGCACTGCGGTGCTACAAAGGATGAGGTGACGAACTCCACGTAAGAAAATCAGTTTCACATAGAAGATGCTTGTTCTAATCCTCAAAGAAGAGTGCCCGTTCTTGGACTTGATTTTATCCTACTTGCACTCTAATACAAGCATGTCAAACTCGAGGCCCGCGGGCCACATGCCTCATTTGTTTGGCCCGTGTTAGCCTTTGAGTTTGACATGCTTGCTCTAATATGTTGGCCTAACGCTGTTTCATGGAGACTGGCTGAAGACACGAGGCCCCTGGGTCCGAGACAAGGGATGCCCTTACCGCACAGCACGCAGCATGATGATCAGCAGGTGGACCCGTTCCCTCGCCTCCCATGTCCACTGGGGCAATGCCATGGGCCCAGAGGAGCTTGCGTTGCAGCCGAGGAATGCCACGCTCGGGGGATCTGCTGTTTGACACAAACACTGAGCGAGTCTGCTTGCTGTCCTGGAGGGAGACATAACCTTGTCCCTGAAGGTTGCTCACTGCAATCACACACCTGAGAAGTGGCCCAGGTGAAGCGGTCAGGGCCTTGCGTGACTGGCCTGCACAGAGGCGTGGGAGCTCAAGCACCCATGGAGGGTGTCTCCCAACACAGAGCAGGCAGGACAGAGCCCTCTCAGAGGCGCTGGCCCTGTGACACGGGCCTTCCCGGGGAAGAACGGAAGCGGGGGAGCCAGCAGCCTGGGAAGAGGTGGACCTGAGCAGGTGAGCAGAACCCAGTCTGACTCTCAGAAGCCTCAACGCTGCTCCCCATAGAACGGGAGGCTTTGTTTGTATTCGGTTGGACCGCGCACTATTGCTGCTGCGTTTGTAGGTTAGGATCAGTGAATGATGGAACTTCATGTCGCTCAATCTAGTAGACTTTCCTAATGCAGAGTGGGAGACGAATGGGACGTGGGGGGAGGGCAAGACTGCTCATCTCTTCATCTCCGTGTTTAGCCTAGTGATGCCTGGCGAATATTTTTAGTGACTCAATCAAGTTTATTGAATGAACACGTAAATAGTGAGTGAATGAATGATTTAAAATAGGAGATGTTTTTAAAGAATGAAGAATTGTTTTCTTAAAAAAACACAACACGACAGGGATACGGCGGCAGGTTTTCAATGCTCCTGAGGATCGGTTAAATAATAGAAAAGATAACTATGGGGCTGTGCCTCTAGGTGGGGGCACGGGACTCCTAAAACCGGGGCAGTATCTTAGGGGATCAGAGCACTAGCAGCAGCTTGTGTTCTGATATTTGGTCTTTGACCCTGGTTCCCGACACCCGGCTCCAAAATCCTCTGGGATCTCCGGGAGGGATAGGAGCGTCTTCTGTTCTAATACGGTGACCCTCGGGCGGCGTCCAGACCGCTGCCAGATGAGAGCTGGTTGCCAGAAGAGCCGCCATGATGGGAAGCTTGAACATTTTGGCCCCACCCCTCATTGTCTGGAAAGTGGGGAAGGACTTGATATCGAATTAATGATAGATCATCCTATGTGATGAGGCCGCCATAAACCACCCAAATATGGGGTTTGGAGAGCTTCTGTGTTGGCGAAGACACCCACACATGTGGGGGTGATGCACCCCAACTCCACAGGGGCAGAGGACTCTTCCAGAGCTCACCCTGTGTAGCTCTTCATCCGGCAGCTCATCGGTGTCCTCCAGCATCTTCTTTGTTATAGACTGCACGTTAAACGCCAATCCCTGTGTCCCTGAGTCCCGGGGACTGTTCCAGCAAATGATCAAATCTAAGGAAGCGGCTCACGGGGACCTCTGATCTGTAGCCAAATTGGACAAAAGTTGTGGGTCATCTGGGGACCTACCACTTGTGATTCGATCTGAATTGGGGGCAGTTTCCGGGGACTGAGCCCTTGACTGGTGGGTCTGCGCTAATGTGGTCAGTGTTGGAATTGAACTGAACGGTGGGGCACCCCGCTGGTGTCCGGAGGATTAATCGCATGGTGTGTGGAAAACCCGCTCGTCTGGTATCAGAAGTGTGGTGAGTGTGGTAGTCGTGTGGGAGTGAAGGGGACACTCTAGCTCGGGGTCCCCGAGGCCACGAAGGTGAAGCCTGGACCTGCAGAGTTTATATGGTTTTGAGTCGCTTTATGAAATACTATGCTGCACGTTTGAAAACTGAAATTTTAGAGTTTGTCTAGTATAGCGGCTAAGCTTGAGAACTCCGGAACCAGATAATCTTACTTTAAATCTCAGCTACTTCCAGTAGCACCACCTGTCGGGGCCACTTTACCCAGCCAGCCCTCCCCCTGCCTTGGGGTTATGAGGGTAAAAGGAAACAGATTATGAAATGCAATTAGAACAATGCCTGGGATTATTATTATTCTGTCGAAGATTGGCTAAGACCAAGTTTCTTTGAGAAACAAAGGCTGCCCGAAGGACCTGGTAGAAGGCCATGGAAGCGCGGTGACCATCTCGAATCATTCCGAGGGTGACCGCAGGACAGAGAGTCAAGCTGAGATTTGTGGACGTGGGGGAGGGGGTTGCTCAGTTCTGAGAAGAGATGTATCTCAGGCACCTGAGATGGATGAGACCAGGAAGTGCCATCCACTAGGGAGGGAAGGAGAGGCCGAGGCAGGCGGAGCCGCCGAGCTGTGTGTGCTGTGTGTGCGCACAGATGTCAGCTGCTGGGTCTTCCTGGGTGGTCAGGGCCCCTGGCGGGCATGGCTTTCCCTGGGCTCTCGGGTGAGGGGAGCACTCCAAACCAAGAGCAGGTAATCTTCACACCCCGAAGCCATGCTGTCCTCACGCCGGGTCCCACGTTCAGAATGCAATGACATTGGTCTTCTGGGGTGACACCCGCTCCGCCGCAGGAAGCAGGAGGTTGGCACGTGCTGGGCCCCCTGCCGACCGGTCAGGCCGCAGCAGTTTCCTGCCCGCGTCAGAGGGGCTGCTCAGGTGGCCTCCGTTCGTTAGCGGTCGCACAGCTGTTCCCTTGGCTGTGTCTGCGCGGTTTCTGTTCCTTGCCGATTGGTCAGATACCCTCACTTTATGGCTTATTTTATGATTATTACTTAATATTTGCATTTGACAGTCAGCGTCAGCACTTCAGATCTTCCCGTCCACCCGACAGATGATTCAATTTGCGTCTTTCCAGGGTGAATGTTTGGTTACGCCTCACTGGCCACACACCCAGCCCTCTGCGTTGTCCCTCCATCTTCCCTGGTGACGATTATTGTTCCTTCCCAATGCGCGTCACACACCTCCCAGGGTTTGCCTGGAGGTTCAGCTTAAAATATGTCTTTCTGTTGCACAATAGTTTGTAAATCCAGACATTAGCGTGTGCTTTGGGGAGGGAGGCTGAGGACAAAACCCAACATGGCCGCAGCCAGCGCACCCACACATCTGATGGGCACCAGGTTGCTCTCCCTGCGGGGGCTGCCCCACTGGGGAGGGCAGCAAATTGCTTCTCTTCCACCCTGCGGATTCCTCTCCAAGGCGGTGAAAATGGAGGGCTTGGGGCTGAGTGACAACAAAGAACATAATCTAAGGCCAGTCACGAAGAGGCAGTTTCAGAGCCAGAGAAATGTTAGAGATGGTTTCTAAGGCTTCGCGCTGCTCTTGGCCTCTCGCGATGCTAATAGCAGGCTTACCCGCCAGGACCAAGCAAGGGGTAATGTCACGTCAGCCAGAGGAGCTCAGCTCCCCAGCTCGGGGCTGGCCGAGCGTAATGTAGAAAGCCGAGCGAAAAATAATTGAAGCCCCTGTGAAATATTTCAATTTTTTTATTGATTGAAGGCAATTATCCCTTAATTGCATATTTAAATGAGGTATTAGGAGGTTTAACTAAGCAATGCCTCTTAATTGCTGCTGCACACTAGGTGTCACAGATTGTGTTTATTTCATATGTTAATTAAAGAGAAAGGGGTATTTTATTTTATTGACGACCAGGTTCTCCGAGGCTGTGTTGTTTGGGACACAGTGTGTCTCAGGTGTCTGTCGCACGCTGGGTATTAATATCACTGTGACGAGAGGTTAAAGTTTTTAATGAAGAGGGGCGGCTCTGTTTTGTGTGTTTCCAGCCACCTCGCGCCTCTTCCATGGGGGAGGGAGGGGAGCCCCAGATCCCACGGAACCATCATCCTTTGGAAGGAAACACCGGGCCCTTCCTCCACAACAATGAAGCGAAGGGCAAGCACTGACACAACCAGGGCGGCACCCCAAATGCTGGGGGCGTCAGGGTGTGCAGGGTGTTAGGGCGCGGGCGCTGCGTGTCCTGAGCAGCAGTGGTCCGTGCACGCATTTGCAAGTCGCCGCGTGATTCTTCATCGCGGAATGCACGGTTGCATGTGGACAATAGAACAGGGAGAGAGCTTGTGAAAGAAAATCCCCGTTTCTCCTTGAAAAGAGTATCAGACATTCTCAGTGAGAGGTGTTTGCGAACCTGAGCGTCGGAATGGGGGTCCCTCCCCTGGTCCAGAGCGGCTGTGAGGAAGGGCTCGGCGTGGCTCGCTGCTGGCGTTCCTTCTCCAGAGTGCAATGCCAGGGTCACTGTTTAGAGAATAAGCTGGTCATGTGCAGCTCCCTCAGGCCGACCCGTCTGCCTCCTCAGAAGGCCCAGGCCGTGCAGTGAGGCCAGTAAAAGCAGGTGGGTGAACGGCGCTACTTTAGGTGCCTGGGAAAGTTCACAAATCTATTCAGGATGGAAGTTCACGGAGAGGACCAGCAGAAATATCATTCAATTGGTTTTTTCTGTCTCAGAACAACAGAGGCAGGAAGGCACATGTAATATTTCTAGTGCCCATTCATTTATTTATTCACTAGTGGCCCGGTGCACAAAATTCGTGCATGGGTGGGGGTGTCCCTCAGCCCGGCCTGCACCCTCTCCAATCTGGGACCCCTCGGGGGATGTCTGACTGCCGGTTTAGGGATTGGACCTAAAATGGCAGTCGGATATTCCTCTCGCAATCCAGGACTGCTGGCTCCTAACTGCTCACCTGCCTGCCTGCCTGATTGCCCCTAACCACTCTGCCTGCCAGCCTGCTTGCCCCCAACTGCCCTCCCCCCCCGCCGGCCTTCTTGCCCCTAACTGCCCCTCCCTGCTGGCCTGCTCGCCCCCAGCTAGCCCCATTGCTGACCTGATCACCCCCAACTGCCCTCCCCTCCTGGTCTGATCACCCCTAACTGCCTCTGCCTTGGCCCCACCACCATGGCTTTGTCCGGAAGGTCTCCGGTCTAATTAGCATATTGCCCTTTTATTAGTATAGATTTATTTATTCATTTACTTGACAAATATTTATTGGCTCTAGGGTATGGCCTGAAGTGGGAGTGTGAGGATACGCAAGAGGCCAGGGACATAAGCAAATAGCCACTCTGTGCCCCCCACGGAGCAGGATCAGCGAGGGCGCAATAAAGCAGCAAAGGGAAGGGTGGCCTCCCCGGGGGGCAGGTGAGGAGAAAGAGGTGACATTTCTGTGCTTAGGCCGAGGCTTAAAGAATATGGGCTTGTGGGTGGCCTCATAGGACGTCCGACCACAACGCGAACATTTCTAAACAAAGTTATCCCCTTCACAATACCTTCATGGCAACTCTAGTGTTCATTGAGTTTTATACAGATTTTAATGCTTTCCCATAATCTGTAAAAAATAATTGTCTATTTTATTGGAACGGTTTGATATCCACCGGAATTTAACCGGAGGTTATTGGCTGGAGTGCGGTTTGTATCTCTCTCATAAACAGTCTGCGAACGAGTTGAAAACATTCCAGCAGTTGAAGAGGGTAAAGTCTGCAGGAGAAAGTCCCGTCTCCCTGCAAGAAAGATTGTGGGGCTGGCGAGGCACTTTGTGCCGTGAAGGATCGCTCCCATTTGCGGTCCCGAGCTCACGTGTGGCATTTGCTTCAGCCCTTATCTTTACGTTACAGCGATGGCACCCACGTAGGCTAAGTCCTCACTGGCAGCATTTTGAAAAAGTCATTCCAGCGCTCTGAATGTAAAAGAGGGCGATCAGGAAAAATATGTTTTCTTTCCTGGTCTGGAAACGATCATTTAAACTGTTAGAAGCCTCAGGGCTCTATTCACACAAAACCCATCCCTGCGGTCAGAACCTATCCTTCTCCAAAGATGGTGTGTGTGTGTATGTGTGTGTGTGTGTGTGTGTGTGTGTGTGTGAGACCAAGACCATTGCTTCTCCAAATATTCATTAACAAACCAAATAATCATTTCCGTGCAGGTCTTAGTAAGCCATAGATTCTCAAAGAAAAATAACCAACTGAAAGATCAGTTGGGAGCCAAGAACCAGGTATTATAGCAGTGATGGCGAACCGATGACATGCGTGTCAGAGGCAACACGCGAACTCATTTTTTTGGTTGATTTTTCGTTGTTAAATGGCTTTTAAATATATAAAATAAATATCAAAAATATAAGTCTTTGTTTTACTATGGTTGCAAAGATCAAAAAATTTCTACATGTGACACGGCACCAGAGTTAAGTTAGGGTTTTTCAAAATGCTGACGCGCCGAGCTCAGAAGGTTCGCGTCGCTGTATTCTAGGCTTTATTAGGAGAAGGACCTGCCGGCTGTCTCGCAACCGGAGAGCCGTGGCCCCGGCAGAGGTGAGCGCTCCTTTGGAAGGGAGGGATGAGGAAAGGACTGGGGCTTAGGGTGCTTGGTAGGTGCTGGTAGGTGATTCAATGTACCTTATAGGTGATTCAATTCTGTACCTTATAGTCCATGTAAGGTACAGAATTGGGCCTCCTGGTATTTCCGGGCTGCAGGCCGCGTCATGATTACCGTTACTCCGCCTGCCACTTTGGGGAGGGGGTGATCGATCACTAACGATTTTGAAGTGGACCATTTTGCACTCAAAGCCTAATTTTGGGTTGAGAAGCTGGAAGTGGCTCTACGCGGACTTTTACCCCCAAAAGAACGCTGCGCACCCGCAGAGAGCAAACTGAAGCCCGGAAGAGAAGCACCAGGCTTCCATCACATGTCCAGCTCCTTGCTTTGTACAAAACGGTGTGAGCGGTTTGGTTAACAAAAAAAAGAAGAAAAGGGCCAAAGTGACCGGGAAAATAATGCTCGCAGTTTTTCCCAGCGGAAAGGAATGATCTGCCAGGTGGTGAGAAGCAGATCGACGTCGAAGTTTCCTAAACTTCAGCTCTGGTCAGGGACATAGGTTGTAAAACGACGCTAAGCTGATGCGGTTTGGGGCCGTTTATAGAAAAGCAATGCAGACAGCGCGTACTTTCGCAGTTTGCGGAAGCATCTGCGCTCTGTTCACACGTTGCGGGAGCCTCCTGGGGCCGGGGAAGGAGCTGCGAGCACGGAGCCCCTGCTCCCCGGAACCACCTCTGTCTGCTTATTCCGCGCACAGCCCTCTCCCCGCACCAGTCTCCCCGCAGGCTGGTGCAGAGTGGCTCCTATTTTTAGCGTCTGAATCCTAGGAAAAGTGTCCGAGAGAAATGAAATTAAGGCGCTGAAGCGTGTGTCCTGGGAAGCCAGAGTGATGTGACGCTGAACAGAAACGTCCCAGTTTTCACTGAAGAACGTAGTTATAACTCTGGGATGACAACAGCCTTCATGAAGCGATGGTCACCAATTCTAATCCAAACCATGAACCGTTCCCATATCCCGAGATGCCCTTTGATACTCGGGGGGGGGAAGATGTTGTACGTATGTTGGACTTGGTGCGCTCCGTTCTGAGAGCATCTCAGACATTGCCAGTCGGCGCTGTCTTCATTGTCAGTGTTGGCAACAGGGTGACCCCACATAAGTAGAGGCGCCGTTGGCTGCACTACATATGGTGTCAAGTGTCATCTCAGTGGAGAGGCCTGGAGACCGAGGCTGGGCCACTGTCCTGCCAGGTGGGGGTCTATTCATGGGACAGAGCCAATGGCTTTATAATCTCAGAGCCTCCAATTGAAGGGCAAGGCGCGCTCGAGGCTAAGGGCCCGTCTTCCATCGAATTCTGCGCGGTGCAGCGAGTGAATGGAAACGTGCATTCGCTCATCCCCCAGGAACACAGTGGGAGCGAAACTGAAAGGTCCTACCTTCATGGATCAACTATAGAAGCGGGTTAGGGTGGAGGATGAGCTGTGACACACGGCGTGCAGGCACAGTGCTGAGAGCCATGAGAATATTCAGCAGGGAGCCTACCTGAATCCGGAGGTGGAGGGAGGGGGTCACGAGTTTGGGGTTCCGTTGCATTTTTTAGTGTTTTTTCCATGACCCCCTGGGAAAAAGTAGCCGCTTAGCAGTCCCCTTGTTTCTGCTCAGCCGACAGACAGGCCGCTGAGAGACTCGAGCTGCAGGGCCTGGGGTGGAGGCGCTTGCAGAGATGCGGAGGCTCCGCTGCAGGCCTAGCCCCGGGTCATTCTGGGGGGTCGCTCTGGGGGATCTGCAGCCGGGGGGCGGGGGGGCTCGCTCCCTGGGGCCAGGCTGCCCTGGATGGGGGTGCAGGCATGTGGCACAGGCCAGCTGGAGACAGACCTCCCGCTGCCGCCACTGCTGACACGGTCCCCTCGCCATGGCGCCTGCCTGGCCAGTGTGGTGAGCTTCATGTTAGCTCTCGTGTGTCCCCCGTGGGCGTTAGCCCCCAGGGAAGCCCCGACGTCAGAAGCAGAAACCCCGCCACTGCGGGGAGTGCATGGCCTGGAGCTGCTCACACACATTCAACAGGCCTCCCTCCTCCGGAAGCTCTGGCATCTCCGTGGCGGCTTCTGTCCCCCGACGCCGCCGGCACCAGGACCTCCCCTGTGGCAGCAGCAGCGGCAGAGGCTGGGAAGGCATCCCATCGGGACCGGAGCCCCGAGGGCAGGTCGTCTGTCGCTGTGTGCCCGGGGCCCCAAGCAGTCCCTGACGCCCGCGGGTGCTTATTGCTTCTGTGCCGAGTGAGTAAGTGGGTGCACAGACGACCCTTCGGGTTGGTCCTGTCTCCTCTGGAACAAGCTTCTGGAACTCAGAGACCTGCCACCCGTCCTGGCCAGGACGGTACGTGACTCCAACGATGTGGTCAGTGTCCGACCTGGACAAAGGCTCCCTCAGCCACACAGCAAGGGCGGTATTGCCACTGCACACGCTGCTTCCCGAGGCCTTTAAGGATGATTGGTTAACGGAGAAGGTATTTATATCAGCAAAGGAAAGATTGGCATTTACCCATGGCTAACAACGAGATGCTGACTGCAATTAAAATAAGTGACAAAAACAGGAAGTTTCAGAAATAAGAAGTGGAAATGTCAATCAAATGTCTGGCTTAAAGTAATCAAATTAGCATTGGTGGTTAAATGTAGACCCTGTTTTAAGAGACCAAATGGTCCACAGCAGTTTTAGATGCTCAGGGTTGGGAGTGGGTCAGTTTAACTGCAGTTTCCAAGTTTGTAGTTCTTTCTTTCTTTCTTTCTTTCTTTCTTTCTTTCTTTCTTTCTTTCTTTCTTTCTTTCTTCCTTCCTTCCTTCCTTCCTTCCTTCCTTCCTTCCTTCCTTCCTTCCTTCCTTTCTTTCTTTCTTTCTTTCTTTCTTTCTTTCTTTCTTTCTTTCTTTCTTTCTTTCTTTCTTTCTTTCTTTCTGCCTGCCTTTCTTTCTTTCTTTCTTTCTTTCTTTCTTTCTTTCTTTCTTTCTTTCTTTCTTTCTTTCTTTCTTTCTTTCTTTCTTTCTTTTTCTCCTCCTCCTCCTCTTCCTCCTCCTCCTCCTTCATCTTCTTCTGACTTGAAAACATGTCCACACCCCCTACCCTCTAGCCCTCTGGCTTTTACTTCCTGTTTCTAGAAGGTCAGCTTTCCTTGGTGGCTGCACTGATTCATGCCCCCCCACAGTGCACAGGTTCTCTCTTCCGTCACTGGCATTTGTCACCTCTTGTCCCTGTGATGACAGCCATTCTAACAGGTGTGAGGCGGTATCTCATTGTGGCTTTAATTTGCTTTACTCTGACGATTAATCATGCTGAGCATCTTTTTATGTACCTGTTGGCCATTTGTATGTACAGTTTTCAGAAAAATGGATGGATAGAGAACAAGACCCAACTCTATGCTGCCTGCAAGAGATTCCCTTAAGCTTTAAGGACACACATACTCAAAATGAAGGGGTGGAAAGAAGATATTCCATGCCAGTGGAAACTAAAAGAAGACATAGGTAGCTGTACTTTTCTCACACAAAATAGACTTGAAGCCAAAAATGGAAACAAGACACAATGGTCATTGCATAATAATAAAGGGCCAACTCATTAAGAAGATGTAACTATCATATATATATATATATATATATATATATATATATATATATATATATATATATGGCTAATATGCAAATTGTCCCCTCGGGAGTTACGCTGGGAGACAGGGAGTTTGACCACTTGCTATGATGTACGCTGACCACAAGGGGGCGGTGCAGAACAAAGGAAGGCCCTGTCAGGCAGCCAGAAGGCCCCAATTGGCCCTGATTACCGGCCAGGCCTAGGGACCCTACCCATGCACGAATTTCATGCACCGGGCCTCTAGTAAATATATATGCACCTAATATTGGAGCATCTAAATATACTACACAAATACAAGCATATATGAATAGAGAAATAGATAATTCAGTAATAGTAACACATTTCACTACCCTGCTTTCAGCAAGAGGGCGCTCCTCCCATTGGAAATCAACAAGAAAACATTGAACTTGAACCATAGACCAAATGGACCTACAGACACTCCATCCAACAAACACAAAATACACCTCTCCAGCACGCAGGGAGCATTCTCCTGTGTACAGTATAGGATGGACCACAAAGTAAGTTTTAGCAAACTTAACATTAAAATCATACCAAATATCCTTCCCGACCACAGTGGAATGAAACTAGAAATGAACAAGAAAAAAAATGGACAGTCTGCAATATGTGGAATTAAAGAACACACTCCTGAATAACCAGTGGGTCAAAGAAGAAATCAGAATGGAAATCAAAACATATCTTAATGCGTTACAGTGCTACGTGGACTGGTTGTTTAGCTTTTACATTGCGATTTTTATGCCTTTTTTTTTCCCAGAGCACTGGAATGCTCTTTTCTGTGCTAATGAAATTGGCCATCTTTCATTCGCCAAAAATATTAATATTTTATTTTATTAATAAATTATTGCATCAATGTTAACCAAATCACTAGCTTTTTAAAATGTTGAATAATTAGGAAAATGAAAATTACAACCACAATGAGATAACACTTCACATCCACCAGGATGGCTGAAAGACAGATAATAAAAAGCATTAGAGAGGGTGTGAAAATATGGCAGCCTTCAGATATTCCTGCTAGTGGGAATGTAAAAGGGTGCAGCCACTTGGAAAAACTATTTGAAACTTTTAAAAAATGTTAAACAGCAGGGCCAGCGTGGCTCAGTGGTTGAGGGTCAACCTATGAACCAGGAGGTCACGGTTCGATTCCTGGTCAGGGCACATGCCCGGGTTGCAGGCTCAGTCCCCAGTGGGGGGCCTGCAAGAGGCAGCCAATCAATGATTCTCTCTCATCATTGATGTTTCTCTCTCTCTCTCTCTCTCTCTCTCTCTCTCTCTCTCTCTCTCTCCCTTTCCCTTCCTCTCTGAAATATATATATGCGTATATATATGAAACATACAGTCACCATATGACCCAGGAATTGTACTGCTAAGCTCGAGAGAAATACAAACACACAGCCACACAAGAATTCATATATGAATATTCATAGCAGCACTATTCACAATAGCTATAAAGTAGAACCAGCATAACTGTCCATCAGCTGATGAATGGATAAGCCAATGTTGCTCTATTTGTACAGTGAAGTGTTATTTGGCCAAAAAAATGGAGTGAAGTACTGGTGTGCACCCAGCAATCACGCTGAGTGAAGGAGCAGTCGCCAAAGGCCGCATGGCGCCGGGTTTCACATCTGTAAAACGTGCAGAACAGTCCCATCCACAGAGATGGAAAGCAGCTCAGTGCGCACCAGAGGCTGCCGCGACCACGCGAGGGTGGAGATTGACTGCTGATGGGTGTGGGCTGCCGTTTCCAGCGCTGGAAACGCTCTAAAATTAGAGCGTGGTGATGGCTGCGGAACGCTGCATACACTAAAAAGCATTAAATTACACACTTTGAAAGAGTGCATTTCATGGCATGTGAACTTCATCTCCATAAAGCTGTTATAAAAAGAGGTGCTGGAAAGTCTCATGTCTAGATGGAAACTGGTGTTCAGTGGAGAGTAAAAGGACCTGGGAGACTTTTATCTCCACTTTTCTCTTCACTTTCTCCTCAGCACCTCACTCCTCCGCTCGGCTGTTTGCATCTGAAGTTCACAGGAGAGAGAAAGTGGGAAATCTCAGGAGGAAAGAGAAAATATGAAGCTCTTCTGGAGAATTACCCCGGGTTTCAAGAAAAAGTGGTTAAAATAACACAGACGCCATAAAGAATTAAAGACATCTTTCCACTACATTCAAGACCTGAGAAGGATGGCTTCCTTTGGCATAGAGGAAAATATTAGACTAAAATAAAAAAATAAGAACGAGTATAATTCACTCACATTCACCATATTATGCAGTATTACTACTGACATATAATTTATAAATAAATATAGTGGGTCAAGGGTCCATGCTTACAAACATTGCCTTCATGTCTGTAATCAACAAAGCTAGTAACAAGCTTGGAGACCACCTGCCTCGTCCACGGCGCTGCAGGAAACAGTAGCCTTCCAAGGTGAAGGGCATAGAATTGGACAGAGAGCCTGAACCCGCACCCAGCCCACGCTCTGTAAGTCACTTGGTTGGTTCAGTGTATCCATCAGTCAGTGTCCAAGAGGAGAAGACCAGGTAGTTCAACAGAGGGAATTAAATTTGGGGAAAGTAAGCGAAAAGGTGTTGGGAGGGCTAAAATGTCCTGGAGGAAGTAGTAAGAAAACCCAAGATGTACAACACCAGGAAGCAACAAATTCTGTTAGGGCGGGATTAAACCCTAACCCTGTAACCCTAATACCAACCCTAATCCTATCTCTACACTATCCCCTCATCCTATCCCTAGCCCTAACCCTAACCCTAATCCTATCCCTAAACCTATCCCCAACCCTAGCCCTAACCATAACCCTAACCCTATCCCTAACCCTAACCCTAATCCTAAACCAAGCATGTCAACTCGTGGCCTGCAGGCCGAATGCCTCATTTATTTGGCCCCTGTTAGCCTTTGAGTTTGACATGCTTGTTGATGAACTCCTTTAGCTTTTCCTTATCTGTGAAGCTCTTTATCTGACCTTCAATTCTGAATGATAGCTTTGCTGGATAAAGTAATCTTGGTTGTAGGTCCTTGCTATTCATCACTTTGAATATTTCTTGCCATTCCCTTCTTGCCTGCATAGTTTCTATTGAGAAATCAGCTGACAGTTGTATGGGTACTCCCTTGAAGGTAACTAACTGTTTCTCTCTTGCTGCTTTTAAGATTCTCTCTTTGTCTTTAGCCCTTGGCATTTTAATTATGATGTGTCTTGGTGTGGTCCTCTTTGGATTCCTCTTGTTTGGGACTCTGCGCTTCTTGGACTTGTAAGTCTATTTCTTTCACCAGGTAGGGGATGTTTTCTGTCATTATTTCTTCAAATAGGTTTTCAATATCTTGCTCTCTCTCTTCTTCTGGCACCCACATAATGTTAGTACACTTGAAGTTGTCCCAGAGGTTCCTTACACTATCCTCATATTTTTGGACTCTTTTTTCTTTTTGCTTTTCTGGTTGGGTGTTTTTTGTTCCCTCATATTTCAGATTGTTGATTTGATTTTCAGAATCTTCTACTCTACTCTTGAATCCCTGTATATTATTCTTTATTTCAGTCAGTGCATGCTTAATTTCTGACTAGTCCTTTTCCATTTTTTTTGGCGTTCTCACTAAGATCCTTGAAAGTCTCACTAAGTCCTTTGGAGGTTTCTATCAGATTCTTGAGTAACCTTATAACTGTGGTTTTGAACTCTATACCCAGTAGTTTGCTTTCTTCCATTTCTTTCATTTGTGACATGTTTCTTTATCTCTGCATTTTGGTTGCTTCCCTGTGTTTGTTTCTATGTATTGGGTAAAGCTGCTATGTCTCCTTGAATTGGTAGAGTGGCCTTGTGCAGTAGGTGTCCTGTAGGGCCCAGTGGCTCAGCCTCCCCAGTCACCTGAGCTGGGAACTCTAGGTGCACCCCTTTGTGGGCTGTGAGCACAGTCTTGTTGTAGTTGAGACTTGGTTGCTGTTGGTGTCACTGCGAGGAATTGACCTCCAGACCAATTGGCTGTGGAGACCAGCTGGGACTACAGTGGGAGAGCTTCTGTGCAGGAGACACCCTTATGGAGCAGGACTTGCTTCAGTGGGGCGTTGGTGCTCATTGAGTCTGCCCCTTGAAGTGTTGCTTTATGGATGTATAGAGTTGTAATCTGGTATGGTTTGACACTGACCATTGGGTAAACTGGCTTTTGGGTCTCCAGGGAGGTTCAAAGTCAGCCACTACCTGGGTCCACCCAACAGGAGCTACAGAGAGAGAGAGCTACAGATTCCTCCTCTTTGTATCGGGTTTGAAAGTGCCCAGATGAGGCCCAAATGTGAGGCAAGGCAGGCTGGTGCTGGTGCTGGGTCTTGGGCCTTTTATTGATAGGTTTGGGGCTCCCTGACCCAGCTGCAGCTTGTTTGACAGATTTTAGCCTGAGCAAGAACAGGGCATTCATATGCAAAAGCCGCTGCACGCAGCTTGGGTGGGGTTGTAAATTGGATGAGGTGAGGTCTTAGGGAATTAACAGGGCAGAACAAACAAATGGCTGCCAGTCAGCCCTGTGGCTGGGGAGGCCCCAGCATAGGAACAATGATCCCTGCGAGACTCTCCTTTTGGGAGAAAGCCACCCTGAGTTCCTGCCCCGATGTCAGGCAATCCAGTTTTTCCTTGTTTGTGTCTATGTCCCCCAGAGCCTCACCCTGGTGCTGGAGCTCAGAGGAAGTGGAAGCTTTTAAGTTCAGTTTGTGTGCTGGCCTTTTAAGAGGAACAGCTGGGTCTCCAGCAGACTCTGTGTCACTGAGCCCCAATCCGCACTAGTTTTTATTACCCGTAGTTCTTATTACCCGTAGGGACTTCTATACCCAGCCCTGGGAGCCGAAGCTGGGGGTCTGGTGTGGGGCTGGGAGCCCTTGCTTCTCCAATGGCCTCGGCAGAGATGATCTCCCTCCCGATTAAAAATTGGCCCACGTGGGTGCCGGACCAGTCGGTTCCGCGCCTCTGCACCTCCTGCCCGTCTCAGTGCACTTTCTTCTTTACTCCTCTGGTTGTAGGACTTCGGCTCAGCCAGCTTTCTGGTGGTTCTGGATGATGGTTGTTCTGTAGCTTAGTTGTAATTTTGATGTGGTTGTGGGAGGAGACGCATACAGGCATTTGCTTACGCCACGATCTTGGTTCCTCCTTGGACGCTTCTCTTTCTGCAGCGAAGCTCCAATCATGAGGACAGGAACAGGGCCCGGGGGGGCCCTGAAGAGATTTGCTGGAGAGAATGTCCACGTTCTGAAAGAGGGGTGCGGCAGAGCTGACCTCCGGTTTGGGGTACTGCATCAGATGAGGGCATTTCTATGTGGTTAGAACCATTGCATTTTGAGGGTCTACATATGAGAGTAGTTTGTTCTCACTCTCTGACTCATGTAGTAAATACTATTATCTCAGGAAGTAAACTAAGAAACTGAGATGCAGAGAAGATAGATAAATTTCCACCAGAAAATGCCAGCACCACTAAGATTGGAGTCCAGATATTTCTGCCCCAGGGCCCTGTGAGAATTAGCTTGTCATGTCGTTTCAGTCCCTTAGAAAATGAAACCCAGAAAGGCTAGTAATGGTAGGCTAAGGGCCCGGAACGGACTTAGATGGAGGTGACGCCATAGGGAGATTCTGATAAGCCTGGAGAGAGGGCGCTGGGATCCTGGTTACTCAGAGAGGAGGGAGCTACTTCCTGACCTTCTGCGGGAAGTGTGGCCTGTAGGGAACTCTAAAGCAGCACGTCTCAAACTCTGCACACCTGTCACCCAAGGGTTTTCTTAAAATGCAGATCCCAGCCTGGCCGGCGTGGCTCAGTGGTTGAGTATCGACCTATGAACCAGGAAGTCTCGGTTCGATTCCCGGTCAGAGCACAAGCCCAGGTCGTGGGCTCCATCTGCCATGTGGGGCATGCAGGAGGCAGCCAATCAATAGAAACTCATCATGGATGTTTCTATCTCTCTCTCCCTCTCCTTTCCTCTTTGAAATCAATACAAATATATATTTTTAAAATAAAAAAATAAAAGGCAGATTCCAGTTGAGGCAGCCTGGGCCGAGGCCTGAGATCTGCATTTTCCAGGTGCCCTTGGGGATGCCCATGCTGCTGGTTGGGGACCACACCCAAGTGGGAAGGATCTGTGAGGCTTGGTTCAAGGGTGAGCATCTTAGAGTTCAAAGTCCAGTCCCCCAAGAGCTCCTGATGTTTAAAGGAACCGACTCTGTCCATGTTTGCTCTAAATTACAAAACCCCGGTTCCCAGCGTGCCTTGCAGAGCAGCGCCTGGTCGTCGGGATGCCTGGGTCTGGCCTCCCGTCCAATTGAGTCCCTGGCTGAGTGTATTTTGCAGGTACTGGTCTGCAGGTGGTGAGAGTTTACAGTCATGAGATGCAGTGGCGGGCTATAGATCAAAATATTTTCCCTTATTTGACTGTAATCTATGGGGAAGGGTGAAATGGCCAATTGATTACAATGTAGAATATAAAAAGATCAAAGTCCTCCAGCACAGAGCCGCCCGCTGTCCGCAGCACGGAGCAGGCGCTCCCGGGACAATGTCCGGGTAATATATGAG